>NC_135564.1:10855390-11115390 GCF_964340395.1 Glandiceps talaboti | reverse complement strand
ACCGCAAGGCAGGCACGTATTTTTTATCACTGTAACATATCTTGTTCTACACATGTGCAAGTCACTCTAGGGGCTCTCAACACGAACTTGGCATTTGCTTTCAAAACGGTGGGGAAAAAAAACGAACGCTTTGCAAAATGATTGTCAACATATCACCTATTTACAAACAAGACCGACAACAAAGTACGTTGTCATACGCACAGGTTTTGCTGTGTCTCCATATCTGTAAACAGGCGAGTCGCAAAGTTACAGTTGGCAGTAAAGCCAATATGGTCTACCGAGTATACCTACAACATATTCACCATTTAAAGAGATTCAATTTTTCGATTTTGAGAAATGGAGAATGATAAATGAATAGAAGAAAGAAGATATATAATATAATATATATATATATATATACATAGAAATATAGATAGATGTATAAACAACGGGTGAAATACATGAATAATATGTATATGGTTATAGTCACCTAAGGAAGCCAAGTTACATAAATGCACACTGGCAGTGAGTGGCCAATGCAGACCTATTGGAAAAAAAGGCAAACAGAACCCCATCATTTATTCACTGATTTGCATGAAGTTAGTCAATTATTAAACAATAGAAATTATAAATCTAGATGGTGAAAAGTGAAGGTGATCAACCGAGGTCAAAGTGTAAAGGTGAGAGGTTAGTTCACATTAGACATTCAAGATGGCTGACATGCATTATACACGACGACGACGACGACGGCAGCGCGATATCACCACCACTAAAAGCATACAATTTAGAACTAGGAAAAAGATTTAACAGCTAAGAACTAGTGTCAGGCTGATGACTATGATGAAATGAGATGATACAAAAATAAAACATGGAAATGTGAAAATAAATACAATTAACTGGTGCAACACGATAACATGTAATGAAAGCAAGCATGACCAGATAAGTCAGACAGGATTATAAAACTGATAGGGGATGTGAAAGAGAGAGAGAGAGATGGTTGAAATTACTAATATTGATCTAAGTATAGTTATGACAGTATTTGATAAACTAGCCTAATACAAATCAATTCTTCATCGTCAACGTCCCTAGTCCACCATTTGAAGCTATGTTTACATGCTTTCGGTCATCACAACTATTCATCTAGATGATTGTATGCTAAACAACATCTATGTCTACAAGTCTGTTGCACACAATACAGTACACAGAGACTGGCCTACATGATATACCAGTCATCTCTACACGATAACTTACCTGTGGGGCTGAGAGGACTGTGTGCCAGTGATGCGGGTGATCCTAGGGGACTTGTCAGACTCTCTCGAAGGTTTCCCAAACCACCGAACTCACTATGGGGACTCCTGGGTTGATAGATTGGCTGACCAAACATACTAAATGCACTGGGTACATGGCTTAGTGCGTACGGCTGGTCACGGGATCCTGGCGGTCTTGTTGGAAACACTGGTGGACCTGACGGAAATGAAACGAAGGAATAAGTTGGGAGTATGACTGGAATTAGAGTAGAGGGAAACCCCCTACAATGATGAACCTTACAGGCTAGATTGAGGTCTGACTGACAAGTTGCAATCCCTGCTAATGCTGCTATGCTTAAGCCAGAACATATTTCTTCTGATGACATAACAAAAATACAAAATGCAATTGTCATAGCCTATTCAGGGAACATATGTGACAGTGTGTTTGCATTGTCATAACGAGGACAGCAGTTCACAATGATGTATTCTATTTACACGTACAGACCCATGATTCTATCCCAGGTTCTGGCATAAGTGCCATCTTTAGCAATGAAATGTATTTGTGAAGAACTGTTCTATAGCTCTGCCAGACAAAAATGTTAAATCTTAATCTTAATTTAACATGGAACTTTGAAAACAAAAATCAAATGAGGAACTGTGGTACGAGCCATTTAGAACAGAAAATATGGAATATATACTCTGGCCGTTCTACGTCATGACAACGCACGTCTATCCCACAACAACATGTGTCTACGTCATCGGTTCTGCTGTGTTCGAAATATGAGTCAAAATTGCCATTTCTTTCCCCAATTTTTCTTTGATATTACTGCCGCTGGTATAATTATGTTATTCTCCAATATTTTTCTTCATTCAGCCAGAAAATTCTCATGACCTAAGGGTTGTCACTACTTGTCTAGTGACCCGTAGTGACAAAGGCCCCTTAGGGGACTAGTATTTTCCTTGGCTGAACGAAGAAAAATATTGGGGAACAACATCTAATTATAAATGTACACTGTGTACTTTAATAAGACATGGCTCTATTACAAATCACTGACATTTGTGATTTGTCATTTGTTTGTTTGTCAAGTTTTGACTTGTTTTTCAACAGGAAAAAATTCAAGTTTTAATAGTGAGATATACATACATGTAAATGACAGAATACATGCTAAGACAAGCAAGTTGTAGTTTAGCTCACCAATCAAAGTCAAATTTTCAAATTCACTACTCTCTAGAGAGATGAAATACAGTGGCACTTCACTAACATACTAGGTGTATTGCCTATCACCCTATTGTCATGATAGTCTAAGTCGGAAGTCCTGATTGTGTTGTGGTACAATAAACGTGTACAGTCCACGGGATCTATACATTGTCTGTTTGTGACCCTCTAACAATCATCATCAAATACCGAGGGACAAATGAACACAGTCACTATCATTTCACAATGCAGTACAGTGTAATGGTAGTATTGTGGGTGTTGTCCACTGGACTGTGTTGGTTGTCAAAGAAAACAGACTTGCCCTATCATTATCAAATGAAACATAAACCACAGGTACACCATACTTACACCTCACCCACACACATCATGTTATTCTTGCAAACACTTCGTGACATGCACACATTATCTACATATACCTAACAGTAACTGTAACACACACACACACACACACACACACACACACACACACACACACACACACACACACGTATGCATACACATGGATACACATATACTCACATACATACTGATCATCAAAAGCACACATACATGTACACATGTACATACTGAATTACACACACACATGCACGTACATTGTGTAACGATGATCTTATGCTTACAGTTACACACTTTATGACATGCACACATGATCACACACACACACATGCATATGCACAGACATACATACACACACATACATACATACATACATACATACATACATACATACATACATACATACATACATTTTACATACATACATACATACATACATACATACATACATACATACATACATACATACATACACACATGCATACATACAAATGATACATACATACATACATACACACATACATACAAATGATACATACATACATACATACACACATACATACACAATGTACATACACACACACACACACACACACACACACACACACACACACACACACACACACACACACATAGCTACAAAATACAAAATGTATATCTTCTGACTTGTGAAAATGACATCATCAAAACTCAAAAGACAGCACATGTCACATTTCATGAATTTTCTAGTACACGATGACAAAGGACTCGCACTCTACACATCGGTATCCTCTATTAAAAAGTACACGTAAATCACTACATGTATGATCTTTTCAATTACAAATCACCCCTTTGTCACAAAGTATGAATCATCAGATTTGAGCGAGAACATCAAATTGACAAGGGAAAAATGGTAAAATGAAAGGCTAGTATGGACAATTAATACTGTTTTATTTTGATATATTTTTCATAGCTGTCATATGAATCATCACCACTGTATCAGTGTATGGTAAGAGTGCAAACGACGATTCACATTAATTACATGTATATATCAAATATATTTCGATTACTGGACAATTTTTAGATGCAGACAGATGGCGATCACTATCAGAACAACAAAATCAGAAACAAATGACACTAAACAAAGGAAATAGAGGTAAATAAAGAGATCGAGTTGTATTCACGGACACCACATCAGATTTTATCAGATTGGGAAATTACAAATGTACCAACAAAAGACTAAAGAACTGATGGGGGGGGGGGGGACAAATGAAATTCTGTTTAATTGGACACATGATGCAAAATGTATTAGAATAAAACTGGAATACTTTGAAAAACTAATTTTGAGGGGAGGGTGCTACAAATATTTACTTAACTGGACACAGTATATACATGTACAATACCCTGGTATGAAAATTACATGTTACACTAAATAACTGATTTGAGGGAGGCAACAAATATATGAAGTCTGTGTAATTGGATAGATAGAAGATAAAGTATGCACTGGTATGAAAATGAAATACAATGAATGACTAATGGTGGTAATGGGGGGTGGGGGGGAGGGCAACAGATGGAATGACTTAACCCTTTAGTAATAATGACTTGTCTAATATGTAATTACAGACATGTACATGTACCCTAAATATAAAGTATCAGGCTTTAAAAAACGGGTTAAAAACTTGGACAACTAGGAGAACTCATAGATTGCATTGTCAGGCTATCAAGATCTGAACTTTCACTTTCACTTCAAAGGGAAGGGGGTTACAAAGACAATTTTGACATTTAGGTGACTGGGTAGCAAATTCAGAACGTTCACTGTAACATTGAAAAACTGTAACCAAATGACTTCGACTATAGAAGCAACAACAAAAGCAATGTTTGGATAAACATATACACATGTATTCCACATAATGAGAGCACAACTCACAACAGGATAGAAGATAAACACAGTTTTTGTAATCATAAAATGACAAGACACAGAATGACAATGATTTTGACGGCAAGAGACAAATCAATTTTTTGGAAAAATTATATATGGGTACATGTATAATGTATTCATACAGAACACACACTACAGGTAAACAGGATATTAAGAGAAAACACCTTACACAATGTAATGATACAAAAAATATTCAAACGAGATGACTTTGATTCTGACGAGTTGAGACAAGTAAATCAGCCATTAATTTGATAGAAGATACTAAGATACACAAATACAATAGAACGAATCACAGGGAATAGGTTTGTTGATGAGTTTGTGGGAGTGCATTGACAAGTGTATTATCTATTCAAATCAGGTATGGAAATTGCATTAAAAAAAACTGACAGTAAACGCTCGCTTGGTGCTTTCTCGTGGATTTACCAACCCAATCCATCTACTGCCTATATAAATATCAAATCAATCATTCCAAGCCTGATGTAAGCTTTAATGAACACAGAAAAGAAGTCCTTCAAAAGTCGCTTCCTGTTTTATAAATGATGACTTCATTCTCCCATCTCTCTCAATAGAATATTGAAATGTAGACTTCCATTGTGATGCCTGTAGGTACATGCACTAGTAACGACAATATACTAAACTGCAGAGCTCTGAATTTTAAAACTTTTGGGCTTGGTAGTCAAATCTAAGTGAACTGAGTTAGCTACAACTTTCTACTGATTTCCATTGGTCTAACAGACTGTCACATGACAAATTTGATTGTCAAGATACAATGTCGTAATAGTCTTTATTGTATAAGCCATTTACAGTGGCTATTTTGAGTCTTTGATTGAAGTATGTCTGTTTTGAAATAATGGTATGTTTTTCTACAGCTTCATTATCTTCCCTAACACAGGATATACATATACCAGTAATAAGAACATCGTGTTGCATTAAATTCACATGAAATGTGATCTACATTTTATATTTTAATGTCAGATTTCATCAAGACTACATTTTACTTTTTAAACGACAAAGAAATTGAGATGTTGCTCAGTCTTTTATAAAAAAAAAAATTGGTAATTTGATGATTCACAACTCAGAAAACAGGGAGGGGAAATTTCATTACATTTAGGCTGATTTTACGCAGTCATTCAGAATAACTTGGGGGGGGGGTCCCCCCTGAAATATGAGTCAGGGGAAACCTAGGGTTGATGCCAATGTGGTTTCTAACTAAACCACGTCTAGTCAAAGTCCTTCAATCAGCACAAAAAGTTGTTCATCCAATCAGTGAACCCCAACTTCTATAGTGACGTAAACAGTGTATGATATAAGTAGCATCGTGAGCTGACAAATATACCATATTTGTACATTATGTAACTGCCCCAAGAAATCCTAACTTTATGAGGGATGGTGTTATTGGTTAGAATTTTGTTAATGAGTGTGTGTATGGCTGTGGATGAATTTTAAATAGCACCTCATGCATCTCAGAACTTCTAGAGTGACGACTTTGACTAGACTGTGAGTGGAGGTGTAAATCATAACAATACCGTATATGAACTAGACTTAGGGGAAACCCCAAATCCTATAAATGTATAAACCTACATTTTGGGCTATGTTTCAATCCTGGGTCATCACATTAAAGTTATTTTAAGGACAATCGCACAACGTCACAAAAGCTCAACAAACGAACATCATTCATTGAGGTCAAAACTCCCTCCCCCTCCCCCTAAACAAATGCTCACTAGTGTGATGCGACATCAAACGTTTATATATGATGTAAACTATGATGAGAACTGCAGAGGTCACACCACTACGATCGATGCAATGTTAAAACATGACTGTGAACACATTAAAATACTACAAGAAATCCAGAAAATAATTTTTTATCAACTTACAAAATGTATCAACATCACAGTAGTAAATACAAATTCAAAGCTGTTATCACTGAAGGAGTGAAAGTTTTCCTTCAAAATTTGGTTAGAAGTGCGAAAATGAAGTTCAGCACTCACACTGACACCCCCCCCCCCCCCCCCTCCCTCCCTAAATGAACAAAGTTCGCTTATTGAGCTTGTCTGGCATTGTGAGATCATCCCTTAATAAGGATTACATGTGGTTATTTTTCTTCTCTGTTCAAACTTTTTACATGTAAATAACTCTAAAAGAACAACCCCTTTTCACATCTGTAGATTTTCACCCTAATCCGAAGAAGGCCTTTAAACATTTCAACAGGACAACTGCAAGTTAATATATATTGGTGCTAAATTTGGCACCCATTTTTAATCAATATGAATATATAACCTTTATTAAAGGTGATCCCTGAAAAGCGTCTTTGAATTTCACGAAAATTGTGAAGAGAAAAATGCAGCAAAGTCAAAGCTTTTATACATGTACTTCACAGGTTCAAAACATGAACTAAGCAATAAATTTTGAATTATAGATGTAAGTGTAGGAGTATATGAAAATGATAAATATAAAAAATTCATATTTTTGTCCTTTTTCATCATCAAATAATTATATTATTAAAAATTGATAAAAATTCTGGATAATTTGTAAATCAAATGATGAAGACACGGCGTACCAATCTCATTAGAAAAACCACATTTTAATTCAAATTTTTTTAATATTTGTCTCCGTCAACATACATTGTATATTTCACCCGATGTTTGTACAACTCTATCATACACTACATCTCATTAATAATGGTGAGTTTAAATTCAATATTACATTTATTATGACAATGTTGTCAGTTGTCAATTACGTTAATATCTAACGCGTCGCATTTCTGTGTCTCTAGCGCAAACAACATTTCATTTCCTGCATACACTGCAAAGTCCTATAACACTTCACAAAAGGTCAAGTTAAGCCCCAGCTTAATATTACAACGCTATTCGGTACTATTTTTTTGTCTGCGTCCAATAAATATTCAAACTCAACAATTCTGACAGATTAGAACGCAAATTACGATATAAAAAGCGTTCTTTGTTTGCCGAGTTGTGACACCGTTCCTGTCATGGAATAGTGAAGACTCAATTAAATAAATGAAACAAACGGCAAAATTTTGCCTACCCTCCCAAACAGCGACAATATTATCTAGCTACACAAAACTACAAACCTAAACAAAACGACGATAAACCTACTGAATCATAATGTCACAAATTTCATTTCCCTGGTGATATCATTTCCGACAAAAAAAAAAAAACACTGAAAATAGAAAATCCAGAGTGACTAATATGTATCGTATAAACTCGAAATTAAAATACAGACAATACTGCACTATTGACAATCGCATGTATATTACACATTTAAAAAAGAGCTAATCAAACACAGGACGTAATTGGGAAGCTATCATTCATCATGTAGAACAATACAATGTAACACAGAAACAGTTAACTGAAAGACCAGTCAATACAAGCTGTGTTGGAAAGATAACAATACAATACATTATCCATTATCAATTCGGACACTGAAAATAAAGCAGATTTAATCCTAATATAACATGTAACCATTATATAAACATGAACATGTATACTTTAATTTCAAGTGGAACACTTTTCATTTAAAACTGTACTTGTATCTTCTGTTTTAACTGCATTTTCAATAATTTCAAATATTCAACGTAAGCAGTGCTCCGCTGGAAATCATTTATTGTAAAAAATACCAAAAATGAAAAAATATTTACAAGTTAAAATAAATATTTCCATTTTAAAACAGAATTGAAAAACATGAATGAAAAAAAAATATATATATATTTTTTTTTGTCACACAATTGTAAGCATGCATTTTGTACCATAAATAACATTACAACCCATAACACCAAAATAAAGCATTTTCTGTACCACAATCGTTTATAGCATCCATATATCAAGTGGAACAATATACTTTTTCATTTGTTAATTGACCACATTAGAAAGGCCACATGCTAGGCTTGTAAATACACAAATTGAAACAGTATACTTTTACACTTGATATGAATGCTATAAATGAGTGTACAAAAAGAATATAGCACATAGAGAAAGTGCTTCACTTCAGTGTTACTCGTTGTATTATGTTTTTCTTTTTTTTTAAAATTCTATATTAAAATAAAATGGATAAAATTACTTCTTTTTTTTTCAACCAGCAGATATGTATGAACCAGTCAATAACAAATTTGCAGGTATATTTAATATGTTTTCAAGCATTGTGCAAATACATTAATGAACGTATTCAAATTTATCTCCAGCAATTAAACAACTACAAAAATGGAATTTTCAAATATATAATTTTCAACTTTAGTCAATATAGAAACGGTATCGCTGCCGTAACATTTGATAAGTTGACCTATTCCTTCAGGTAACCTATGGCATTCACGGAACATAAATAAAAAAAAAACACATCGGCTGTGTTAAATAAATGCTATAAATTTAACCCATGGTTTACAGTGGCAGCATATTTTATTTTTAATATCAGAAGGGAAATGTACATACATACATCATGCGATAAGGTAATAAGAACACTCACCCAATATGTGCGCTGGATCAAAGAAACCCCGTGACCCGACTGGACTCTTCTGTGATGGATTGTCACCCGGATCCATCCTGCAATGACAAATCATCAAATATCAAATATTCATGGCAAACAGACTTCAAGCCGCTGAAATTACCACTCCTCTACACAGAATTAATCAATGCATCACTTAATATACTGTCATATTTTATTACCCTGTAGTTTGCTCTGAGCTGAACACCACAATCATTTATACTACATACATGTATGTATACACAGCACAGCTACTTTTTTTTGTAAAGAGTGCCTTTCTACGTAACACCACGACAGAGCTGGGTAATTTCTGTCCTCCCAAAAATTGTTTTCCTCAAACGTGTGTGCATGTAGTATGATATTTCAGTTTAATTGGTTCAAATTTTATGTTATTCCAATTTTTAAGCATATATGAAATATTCAGCAATATCTGAAAAATACAAATTTCAGCAGTAAATAAGTACAAAAACAGCTTGAAAATTCGACTCGCTTCACACCTCAGCAGTTTTTGTAAGAAGTTATAATTTTATTTACTTTTCAACCTGTAATACTAAAGAGTCAGATAGCATCTGTTGATAATTCAGTTTACTTTTCTTACAATTCTTTTTAATATTTTCTTCTTCCTTTTTTTTTTTTGATCGAACACAATCCATTACAGAATAACTGACATAAGAACTACACAACATAACTGCCAAGTCAGGGACGAATAATGTAAATCAAGATATTTTCACCGCACTAGAAAATTTTGTGATTTCACAGCATTCAATTAGTTCTCAAGAATCATTTTAATGAATTACTAAGCCTGGTGCACTGTTTATGGGTCATTTAGTCGCTACTTATTTTCACTTTTTACGTAATTTCAGCGAAATAGGCCAAAAATAAGTTTTTAGCGTAAATTTCCAGGTTTACTGACACCTATATGTGAACATCAGTATCAGATTGAACACCATTGACATTTTGTGCTAGAAGTTTCAATTCCTTCAACGTACACTCGGTGACACATTTTTGATAGCATTTTGACAAACTCACGTACACCGCCGTTCAAATATAAACACTTCTGTGCATGAATAGTCATTAAGGTGACAAGATGTGCCCTCAAGCACTTTCTGATTTTTCTCTTATACATGTATACATGTATGTGTCTGTCCGATCAATACACTCATTGACAGAAGTAGATCTGTTTTCCTCCTCAGTGTTTTTAGATGATTTGGATTTCACTTTCATTTCAGCGTAACTATTTTTCCCCCCAATGTCTAATTTCTATATATTTTTTTGAAGTACTGGTTGTGTTTGATGCTCCTAAAATTTCATGAAAGCAATTGATGAATGATGCAAACATGCTAAAAGTTGATGTGGTGTTTGTAACTGGATAGGGTGGGGGAGCTGTGTGGGGTAGGAGAGTGAGGGAGGGGAGGGCATACTTGTTTAACAATTACTAGTGATTGAAAAGAAAACCACGAAAGTACAGGATGGGGGTGGGGAGAGAACGGAAGGACATGCTTGTTTACATCAAAAGTCATTCACTTGCGATAGCAAAGCTTTGACTGGCAATGGCAAACCTTTCTGTGTACTCAAAGTTTACCACGGAAGCACAGGATGGGGGTACATTTTGTAGACTTGTTGACTATGAAGTCGTTAACTCATAACATTGCAAAGAATCTTTGGCAAACCTTTGTGTGCATTCAAACCAACAAAGTATACATGCAAAACTGAAGGAATGAATGAATGGAGGAGGGGCATCAAAGCTGATAGCATACACCTTTGGGAAATTAATGTACAAGTCAGAGAAGAACATCTTGTCAACATATTTGCATAATCACATTCATATTTTTAGTCATACCAACATGATCTGCGACTAGTACAAGGGCACCTCAGTGACATCACGGCACTCAAATTTATCATACATGCAAGTCATATCCACAATTTCACACTAGTGGACTTTAAGTAATCCATCTTTTCATCTTTCAGATCACTTTCCTCCCCAGGCACCTTGACCTTGACCTCACAAAGTACTGGGTACTAGAAATTACCCTACGTTTACTCGTTTACTCCAAATATCTGGTTAAAAAAAGAAAAACATAGCCAGCTGCCTTCAGAGAAAACCTTACAGGCATTCAAACGTACTTTGACATGCATGTAGCATGGCAGTTTGAGGTAAAAAAAAAAAATACATAAAACAAACGAAGCATACAGACCACCTGCTCATCATAACCAATTTGATACATGGTATCTTTTAGAAAGATGATGTATCATGTGTTGTGTTCATTTAATAAATTTTTTTTAAAAGTGAAAATCTCACACGTTATAATAAACACATATATTTTTCCTATGTATCATCTTTTTCTTTTATTATTTCACAAATATAAAAATTTACTTAGCACGATGTTGATACAATGAATATTATCTTTCAAATTTTCCATTGTATGTTTTATTTCATTTTTCCAACTACGAGCATTGTATGCTTTATTTCATTTTTGACTCAAATTGGACGAATATAAACAGGATCCCACCAATCAAAAGAGAGATCCACTCCCCTTTTATATATCAAGAATATGCTGCATAATTCATGCTATACAGATTTTCTTATCTGCCACACAATTCTTGAATAAGAAAAACATTCTGAAAGGCAACACTGCATTTTATTCATTGAAAGCATCGATACTCCGTAATTGCTCAGCATGCGATATACACTTCTGTGTGTTGAATTAATTTTGTGTTCAATTGAAGGCAAGTATGGGTTGAAATAGAAAAAAATATTCAACTACTAAATTGCATTCTATTGATTCTTTTTATGCAAGGACAAGATTCACTCTGACACAGATTACGACAGGAAATTCCGAACGACGGAACAAAGAATACTTATATGGTAGAATCATCCTCCCTTAATATCTCAAAATGTCACAATTTTGGTAGGGTTGGGAGTAATGCTATCACTGTGATGCACACATTACAACAGGAAATACGACAGAATAAAGAACACTAATGCAACAGATTCTCTTTAAATCGCACCTCTCAGAATGTCACGATTGTTGGTAGGGTTGTGAGTAACGCTATCGCTGTGATGCAGTGTGACAGGAAATTCAGTACAAATAGAAAGACTTGTAATACAACAGATCTTCCCCTAAATCACACCTCTAAAATGGCACCTCAACATGTCACGGTTTTGGTGTTAAAATCTGAGTAACGCTATCACTAAGATGCACACATTATCATTCTATTGTTCTCAGACTCTATATTACATACATGCATTACACCAGGCTCAACAAAAAATATGGAATATATACTCTGACCGTTCTACATCACGACAACAGCCATCTATGTCACGACAATGCGTGCCTACATCATTGGTTGTGAAGGGTTCCAAATATGATGTCAAAATGCTCACAATTGACATTACTTTCCCAGATTTTTTTTTAAAAACATTACTGGCGATGGTACTATAATTATACTATTCCTTAATATTTTTCTTCATTCAGAAGGAAAATACTTGTCACCTAAGGGATGTCACCAATCGCCTAGCGACTCGTAGTAACAAGGACCCCTTAGGTCACTCATATTTTCCTTAGCTGAACGAAGAAAAATATTGGGGATTAATATTATATTATCACCCTTAAAATGGAGGTGTTACATTGAAGATCACGATCCCCTTGTAAAAGATCATCATTATTTTGACACAAACTCTAAATGTGTTTAAAAACTACATTACCATAAGGCCTAAAAAATTGTTTTTATGTATTCGAGAGAAAAATAATAAACTCCATAAGCTGCAACTCATACCCCTTCCCACCCTATTACTTAAGCTGCAGCTCATTCCCCTTTCCACCCCCATAAGCTGCAATCCTAAACCAATACATGTGTATATGAACCCATCCCGTTTGGCAAGGGCTTTCCATTTCATGCACAAAATGTAAGTTGTACTGTAAGTAACTCATTAATTTCATCAAACAAAATGACATTTAAAATATCAAGTATAAATAAATTGACCAAGGATAATATTTCATTTTTAATAAATATCTAAGGTCATCCAATTCAAAATTGACTTGTCTTTTTAAAATGTTGTCTCCGATGAAAATAAATGATTCATGGTAGAATCTATACATATTTAACAGCACATACAGTTTTTGTTATAAATAATGTCATGATCATATTCATTTTATCTAGTTACATAATTTCATCTAGTTATATAAATACTCGGGCTTCAAAAATAATAATTTTCTCAATGGTACATAAGAATCGTGATACAGATCGTTTTTCATGTTTTTTTTCTTTTCCGAGTTCTCCACTCTACAGTCGTAGATCGAATCAGACTTGCAACAGAGAGGGGGAGGGGGGTGTATTAAAACAAGATTTGAAATTTATGGTAATTGGTTCAGGCTCCATGTGGCCCACCCATTCTAAATGTACCTTTTAGTAGTCAGCAGCAAGATGTCATATGTCCATATGTTTGTCACCATCAACGTCGCGTCAGTTTATCTGTGGTTTTCCTAGCAATTTTATCTGCATGTGTTAATTTTTCTCTAGGAATCTCCAAAATATCTGAACTGAAAATTCCAGCAGCTAGCTAAATCTCTGTACCAGAATATGACAGAACCCTGTGCTCTGCGAGAGTGCAAATGTGGCATACTTGGTGTATTTGCACTTGTGCTTGCAGTGTTCTCTGTGGCAGTACTTTCATAAGCGTAGTGAGTAAAAGTGGAGCAGAAAACACTATATGAACACAAGTGCAAATACGGTACCCCAAGTACCCACACTGGCACTCTTGTGGCATGGGGTTCTGTTATTACGATATGTTTATCCAAAACAAACAATATCTGTTAAAATAACACTACATGATTACATGCTTTTGTGTAGAACAAATGATCATACATAGCCTCATTTGCATATCATTTGCATGCAGGTATGCAACAATGTTTGCGGTAGTACACTGCAATGTAAATACCACTAGTATACGCGCATAATTACTGTGGTACAAGTAATCTCTCGTATATATCATCATACGCAATAACATAAAATCTGAAGTGACATTTCTTCACATTTTTTCAAACTACATGTACAGCTTAATACTGTCATGCCTTGAACACAATATAGAGGTCCATGTGACCACGACAAATTGAATTTGGCAATAAAATGCAAGAACTGTAAACTCTCATAACGTAGTATTACAGGTTCAAATCTGTGTATAATTTCCAGGAAATACGACAAATTAAATTTAACATACATTGTACATGTATGGAAAAAATACTGTTGTTTCACAATGCTATGAAATCTTTCTCAGCATAGGAGAAAGCTGCATGGTATTAAACAGTGGCAAAGTTTGAAGTATTCGTTTATTGACTCATCTGTCGATAAGCTTTTAGGTAGAAAACACCACAAAACTCTTGAAATGTTTAGATTACATGTTTAATGTAGGGAAAGAAGACTTATTATATTTCCATCTGACTCAGGTTTGTAATGACTCAATTCTGGCTAGTACACAGGTGAGCAACTGACGGCACAATGTCACTAAATAAATACATGACATCTTAATTGCAAAAGAATTGCCAATTGAACATTCTAATACACTCAGAGGTCAAGTTTTGGGGGGAAAAAACTCAAATTGCTATATGCTAAGTTTAGAACCCATTGTCAAATGTTACAGCTTTCTTTTAAGGTCCACATTCAGATCGGATTAAAATCTGGGTGTGAAAAACAGTCGCCTGGCAGGTTTCTACAAATATTTGGTCCAGAACAAACGAATGATTCTACATGTGTGTAATCCTTATGGCTCTAATGATAAATGTGAGAACCTGGGATTGGAACCCTTGCCTTTAAAGGTCCAGTGCAGATCGGATCAAAATTTTGACGTCAAAACAGTTGTCTAGCTTTTAAAAGTTGGTCTAGAACAAACAAGGTATCCTCTGTAATCTGTATGGTAATATATTAAACACTAATTATGCAAGAACCAGGGATATAAACCCTGGCCTTTAAAAAAAAGATTTACATAAAATTCAGGCTCCCTCCACCTTGATTTATCCAGGTTTCTCACAGCCTTATGTCATTGATACTGCTTTAAAATCTTATCTTGTTTGCATTGATTTTATTATGATTGTGCCTGGAGACACACACACAATATGTATACATGTATCATATACAGATAATGTGTTATAAGTACAGATGGCATCTTTTCTCTGGTAATTTTTCTCAGAACTCATTTTGAATTTCTTTTATGACCAAACACAATATACATGTAACATTCGACTTGTGATTTTACTGTACTAATTTTGACAAAATTCATCCAAATTTGGATAGAAAACTCTAGTAAAATACCGGCTATATACAGGTAGATTTTACATGACTGACTTCGTATCATACAGTTGGGTCACACAAATTGAACATTTTTTTTTTTTCAAAATTTCCACCTAATCTGACTTTTTCTACATTTGCAACCAAATCTTTGGGTAATGTTAGTCACACAAAGATTTTACCAAAAAAAAACACTGCTACTTACGTTCATAAACCATTTTTTTGAAAAGACAAAGAGTTCTTTTGAATTCCTACAAGCAATCGTAATATAACGCTGTTAACCTTCACTCTTCAATGTCCAAATTTTCTAACAGTGATATTGAAAAATCCTTTTATAATGTAATTACACAAATATAATGGAACTCACAACTAAGTGTACTCCCCTATGTAACAGTGTACAAATAGTACGGCAGCTCTGTAAATGAACATAATTTTCTACCCAGCTTGAACTTCCAATTTTTTAAGTATTATATTATCGTGGAATATTTGACAGACCTAAACTTATGCGGCTCTCAACATTCTGACACAGCAAATGAATGTGTATAAAATTACCAATAATTAGCTACCTGATATTTTTACATGAAGAAGCAAGCGAATTAGCCGAGAGACCCATCATGGGTGCTACGTGTATCTCCTGCTCCTGTACAAACCATGTGGCAGGGTAGTTTGAGATAATGACAAGACTTTGGGCTTCTACCGAATCATACTGCAAACATACCATACTGCCATACATTGCCTAAAGCTTGCGAAAGATTAGAACAAAGTACGGAAAAACAGGCTTCTTTATATATGCAAAAAAATCACCCAAGTCCTTGAGTACCAATGTACAGTATCCACCACAAATCTTTTTGAGGTCAAAATTTTGAATGAAAATTCTTCCATGTATTCCAAATTCCAAGATGTGGACATTTTAGTTACAGATGTTGTCTAGCATTCGACGCATAGAATTCGATAGTCTGGATGCCAACGTGGTCTCGTGACGATACTGTATATAGGTAGGAACTAAACTAAGGATTTGAGAACAGATCAGCAGAACATTTGGTTGTTTCAAAGTACAATGTACTGCACTGGCAACTGAAACATTTTTCGATTATTGAGATGACGAGCACTTTTTAAAGAAAATTCTTTATTGTTATTTTTATCTGTTTATTTACTTAATATTCACTTATTCACTTGTCTATATTATTTACCTACTTGAGGATGCACCACTACACTGTCAGCCATGCATGGATTACGCACATTTTAAATCTTTATTTTTTTTCACATCTTTTCTTTTCTAATTTCATGTTATTCTTTTTACATTTATTCTTCATCACAAGAAAGGTGACACAGAAAAAGCTGATGTAAAATTCTAAATTCTGAGCGATTTTTAAAAAAAAATTACAGAAAATGGGAATTTTGCAAGTGGTTTAATTTTAAATTTTTATTTTTATTTTCACTGACATCTCGTCCACATCATCATGGTGTACTACAATGGGCTATTGTCAAAATATTGAAAATTTTGGATTTGCTTCCAAGAAATTTTTTGACTCTGTGAGTGTGAGTAGAAATTTTCAATGCTAAGTATGACCCCAGAATCCATGAACATTAATTCTCACACAATGTAACACACTGTACAAAATCTGACATTGACAGACAGCCTCATGAAAAATTAAATCATTTCACAACAGTATAAAATGAGTAGACTCCCAGCTATGTGAAAAACAAAAAAAATGTCAAATTTGAATCGATTAAATTTAATTCAACAAAATGTCTTCAAGTAACACTTGAAGAATTCGGTAAAGTGTCGGTTTTTCACCAAAGTTTGCACGGAAGGAAAGACAGGGCATATGTATTGAGCTCTATTATTACAGAGTTTTTTTTTCATATTACTCTTTTCCAAAAAATGTTAGCAATTTAACTGAATTATGGTGAAATCGGTTGATTTGTAGCAATTGACTTCAATTCTCTCTGACCTGTGCTGAAAGGGTGATAGATTCTACGTCACCATAAAAGGTATGAGGGCCCCAAGGTAAACTGCTGGGATAACATCATCACATACAAACTGAGATGCAATTTATTACAGAAAGTGACAACCGTAGTTCAAATTGAATGTATCGCTTGCTTTCTCTTGGGGACCAATTTATGATAGCTTCACATTTTTTCTTTTCAACTGAAGTATTAAAAAATCTTTTGATGACTTCAAGTTTGGTGACACACGCGAGTCATTCAGATACAGTATTCCATTTTAGATGGATGAACAACAACTGACAAAAATATGCTAGGAGTAAAATCCAATACAAGTAATAGTAAATGAGGGAAATGAAATACAGCCTGTCAATATCAGCTGACCTCACTAACACACTGTCAAAGAATTCATTATTAATTTGAACGTCAGCAGAGTCCCACTCGTTATGTTATCAAAGTTGAAATTAGCAGTCACACAGTTATTATTTCTCTCTTTGTACATGAACACAGCCCAGAAAAAAGTTATGCACTCTTTATTTTTGCATGTTTAAAAGCGATTTGGGTCAGTAAGCGCCGTTTTAAAATCCATTCATTGACGTTGAAATGGTAAATTAGCCCCTCATTAATTACTTATTGAGTACACTTGTTGAAAGGGAAAGCTTTTGGTAAGTCTCGACAAAGGATACATTGTATGTTGGCACTAAAAATTGGCCATCAGTCAATGATTGCGTACACTTGTTCAAAGATAAGCTTTGGTCAGTCTGTATTTACAAAGAATGTGTTGGCACTAAAATTGGCCATCAGTAAATGTTTTGGGTTTTTTTGGCATCGTAAAACAAGAATCCCACTTGTAGTATAGTGAAATCAAGACGAGTCAGACAAGATTGTTTGAAATTTCACACAAATGAAACCAATCCAACAAAATCAATACACAGCATTCACTTTCCAGTTTTACAGTATGTAACGCAATCAAATTTCTGTCTTGAAAGTCTAATTTCCGATCTACAGACAAGGCTTATCTCTTTACAGTGGTCCACACTGTGGTATGTACTACGAACCGAACACTCAACCCCAAAGTACTCACATCAGTGGAGCCATAAGGCTTATAAAGTCATTTCTTTCTCGATCAAATTTTTTCTGTCGTTCTATTAGACAACTGTTTTCCACACCAAAATTTTAATCTGACACACACCTTTAATGGCCAGGGATTCAATTCCACATTCTCACTTATGTTATCAGAGTAGATTTATGAATTACATATAATTAGGATTAGCCTTTCTGGATTAAATTATTCTTCAACTCTGCCAGACAACTGTTTTCCACAGCTGCATTTTAATCATAATCTAAGCTAGGCCTCAGGAAGCATTCAGCAGTCCAACAACTACAATAAAATTATGTACATAAATCATTCTCTTTCTTGTGGCCTGCAATATGACAGTTTTAATATTATCAATATCAATGTATACATACAGAGTGAATATGCATATACATACTCATGAATATTCATATCTTACTGGCTTCTTTCATTTATGGTTTGCCAGAATCAAATGCCTGCCTAGAATAGGTACATGTGTGTTCATTTCTGTCTCTAATTACGGTTGCCAAGCAGTCATATTGAGCATCCAAAAATCTGACCTCCTGGAGATGATAACTAAACCTGACATTTTCAATTTGCAGAACAGTGTCACACAGATCATGAAATGAAAATCTCATGGACAAGGTCACTACATATAAATTTTCAAACCAAAATTCACCACCGATGACATATACATGTTTAATTACAGATATCCACAACAAGAAATTTGATAACTTTGAACAATTAGAGAAACACTGCATGAGGTTATTTTTTTTCATTTATTTGTTTATCTTAGAAATATATATTATCAATACAATGATTTGTTACTGGATACTAGTAATTAACATAGAAATTGAAAAAAAAAACTCTTTTCTCAGTCTCAGCAGGTTTCCCGAGTTTTTAATTGTTCCCTGAGAAGTATTTGACATATTGTTCCAAATTTGATACAATTGTGTTTATTTTATTTATCATGTAATCCTGATATTTTCAGTTCATTTTTTTGTATCATTTTATTCACTTTTAATTTTTTTAACAATTATTTTCTCTGTCTCAGCAGGGTCCCTGAATTTTTTTATAATTCTGACTACAGATTTGATGTATTACTATTCATTTTTTACAACTGTCTTCGTTCTACATTTATTATCTTTCTTCCTACCTATTGCTACTGTTTCAATATTTTGATTAGAGAACATTATTATTATTCATTTACTCATACTGTTTGCATCCATCCTTGAATTGGAGCTACAAAATTTTATTTCGTTCCAACATCTCTGAAAATACCCTCAAGCCATTCAAATCATACTCTGTATTTCACTATACTCAGTAAGGTTATAAATATGTACATATCTAATTATAATATCCCGGTAACAATAATAGATGTTTTTATACAAAAAAAATATTCATTTCCCATTTTGCAAATTTTAAACCATATTGCAAAACATACTTACCAGTATAACTAACGCTTTGAAACCAACACCACACAAATGTGATAAAAGCCACTCACATTTATTTCTGAATGTATACCACAACGATATGCATATAGGGGTGGTGTGATGAAGTGTGTGGGCTGGTCTGTGTGTTCAATATATAAGGGCTACATGTTATTTCTGGTTCTTAAAAGCTGCTGATCTGTTGAAACTGTGTCTTTTAATGATAAATATAATGAGGTGTTTGAAGTCTATTAATATACCATTTAAACCATGCAACCTGATACTTGCATTTAAAGTTTTGTTATCCTTTCAGTTAACCCAGGGGTTAAAAAAAAGGGGGTAAGGAAATTTCCATTTTTTTTCCTGAGTGTCCTATCCACTGCAAGTGCATCAAACAACACTAGTTATTGAATATCCAGATGTTGACATCTGTACTTTGCCATAAACAGACACAGGTCAAAATTCCTACACTGTACATTCCAAATTCATTTAGTACTATAAGTGCAGACAACTCAGTTGTGCAATAACCCCCTCGGTACTTTCTGAAAAGTTTTGATAATTTAGAATTTACAGGAATGAATCGCTGCTGAATACCTGTACTCAAGTTTTAGACTTAAAGTCAAATAAAGTGATAGCTATCTACATGTATGAACAAGATGACACTACATTTGAATAATGCATATCATATCAGAGCTGTCATTCTTTCTGTTCGGTTCAGAGACAACACTTCATAATACATTCCTTACATTCTTTATCTGCCACGAATTCAATTTTTACACCCATGGCACAGCATTTGAGATGAGAACACGTACAACAGGAATAAATGCAGTGTCTGTAATAGTAATACCGTTGACTTGTAGTACACTAGGTTTAAAATCTAACTACTATGTACATAAAGAGACAAGAAAAAACATCATTCTGAGATTTAATTACTCTTGTAGATGCTACTATAGTTCTTTGCCAAGTCAGTACCAATTTGTCAGTAACCTGGAAGAAAATCAATTGAATTATTCTGCTACAAGATATATATATAATCACTACATTTCTATGTTATTTGACAAGCGCAAAATGGGTTTCATATCTCATAGAAGTGTACATCGATAGTATGTCACAAAATGGGCCTTTCCTTCGAGGTGACCTGCAAACTTAGTAAAGTAATGACCAATCACGTGTACACACTACACACATACAACACACATGTATTCTTTTGCTCTTGTCAGTGTTTTGACTTTCAGGGCGGGAAGAGAATAACCATTCCGAGTTCCACAAAGTACAAACTTGATTTAAGGTGTGCACACCCAAATTATGGACTATATTTAGACGCCAGCAACTCTGAACAGATTTCAACACTCTAACAGCCATCTTGGGGTCTAAAACATAACATTAAAATTATTGTGTGTACACAAAAACATGCAAGTTAATTTCAACAGACATCTACAAAATGTACTCGCTTACTAAGTCTTAGCTACCACTTTTGGTCTCAAACTAACACCCAAATTATCAAGTGTACATGAAAGCATGCAACATTGAACAGATTTCAACTCTTCAAACAGCTATTACTTGGGGTCTAAAACATACGCAAACAAACTCTTTTCTTTGTATTTTACCCCTTCCTCACAATAGTTACAATGCTTTGGGACAAGACAGTAATTTGGAGAATGGCCATTGGTTTTTTGTTTACTAGACCTTGCATATTAGAAACTGATTTCCCAATTTGAATTTAAAAGGCGGAGCAAGATTAAGACCGCTGCATCAATGTCTAAATCCTTCTCAAAAAGACATTACTCAATAGTCATTGACTTTTTACAACGAAGGTATTGACGATCTTCACAGTTTTTTGTCACATCAAAATTTGCACAATTGAATTAAGCCAACAAAAAAGCCTGTCAGAATGTCATTGTTATTTTATGTATCTCAGCGGCATAACAGGACTCCAAATTTGCAGTCTTTAATTGGAAGGACATAGCCTACTAAATATCTAATCGAAATGGCTAAATTTGAAAGGTGGTAGTCTGCCACCGACAAATAGAAATCAATAGAAAATGGTAGTTGAAAAGAGTTCACTTTGCTAAATCTGACTACCCTCCTTAGAACTTACATTGTACATGTAAATTCTACCCTGCACCACCACCACCAACAACAACAGCAGTTGTGATAACGTTAGCGATGGGCATTTTAACAGTACGATGGATTCATTTTATCTTTACCGTTTTGTTGGTACTAATTGTTAGCATCATCTCTTTAGTGAATGTCAAAGACTGAAAGGAATGCATTAACTTCCTTGGATGCATAAGATAATGACGTTGGAAGGTCAGATTATGTGCCATTATGACTCTAAACATGTCTCTTTCCTTCACATTCTGCTAGTGAGACACCCAATTATGAGTTGAGCCCCAGTACCTGCAAGTACAACTATATAATTTTGTTCTAATTTTCAACTTATTTACTCTCTTTCAACTTTATATTTTACTCTCTCGTACTTGTCCCTGTTTATTTGTTTTAATACATTTCTTCGCTTTTGCCTCCATTCAACCTGATATCCACAAATTGACAACACGATTTCACATTTTTCGAAGCTGAAGGATGAAGATACACTTCCACAGTATCACTTGGGATGAGACAGGCTCAAAATTAACAGTAGTCCAGGACACACAGATTACTAAACATTGTATCTAGACTACCAAATTAGCAGTAGTCCAGGACACATAGACTACTAAACATTGTATCTAGACTACCAAATTAGCAATAGTCCAGGACACATAGACTACTAAACACTGTATCTAGACTACCAAATTAGCAGTAGTCCAAGACACATAGACTACTAAACACTGTATCTAGACTACCAAATTAGCAGTAGTCCAGGACACATAGACTACTAAACATTGTATCTAGACTACCAAATTAGCAGTAGTCCAGGACACATAGACTACTAAACACTGTATCTACATGTAGACTACCAAACTTATAAGGTGGTAGTCTGTTAGACCAATGGAAATCAATAGAAAATTGTAGCTGAAACAGTTCACCTGGCTAAATCTGACAACCACAAATATAGGTTTATAATTCAAACTCTGATATTACACAGAGATGCAATTATCTGAAATTCTTTTTCATAAGTCCCACAAACATGTACATGTACATGACTTCATGAATTGTGTACAGAGTACACACTGTACATGTAGGTAGTCATAACAAAACAGTCAATGGTACATGCAAATAGGAAGGTACTTTTTAAACTTCCTTTTTGTGTGGTAGTGCTCACATACAATTGTATTTTCTGATGGGTACTGAGTTACAATAATGACTTGAATTACAAAGATACTTTCCTAAACATGAAAGGAAATCACCATGACATAAACATGTACACAATAATGTATCAACATACTACATGTGTAGGTGTACTTTTTTTCATAACAATATATATTTCTATATATATATATATATATATATATATATATATATATATATATATATATATATATATATATATATATATATATATATATATATATATATATATATATATATATCTTTCAAATACAACGTCTAAAGAAATGTTTTGGGTGACCAAAATAAGGTGTTCCACTATCAGAATATTGAACCTTTATTGTAAAACTTGTCCTAATTCCCAATTATACTATAGTTCACCAGTTCACGTATTAGTTTCAATAATTTTAAATCTTTATCTAGCATCTTACTAGAACATTACTTGTACACTGCACACTACAACCAAAACTTCACATTTTTTGAGTTATTTATTGGTTATTTACTGCTTTATCGAGTACATCGCCTCAGAACTCCTTGTCAATGCATACTTCATTTATTACTACTGCATACAATACATGTAGTGATGCATCTTTTTCTCTACATGTATCTCTGGATAACATGTTACATTGACATTGATACTGATACTCTGACTTACACCTCTGCTATGGTTCCAGAGACAGCAATGTATATACAATACAAATGTATGTGGGTAGTGTTGTACATGTTGTATGTATGTGCCAAATGTTTTGAAATCGGTCAGATGTTTGTGCAGAAAAAGATTGACTAGAATTAGATGCAAGAATGTTTCCATTAATAATTTTTTTAATATTATAGTTTTGTTGGTGCAGGCAGTTTTTTTAAGTTTTTTGGGATTTTTTTGTTTGATATAGACATTATGAATCAAACTGCCGTGCCACCCATGTGTATTGCTACCTACAGAACCAATTCAACCATACTGAAGGTTATACATGTAAGTTGGAGCTGCCTTGTCTGCGGTTTGAGTATCGACATCATGCATAGCCTATTAATATCCAGAACTACCATTTCATATCACCTGACAACACATGCCAACCCCATGTACATTTCATGTGCACAGAAGTTCACATTTGAGATCAAAGGTCAGACATGAATCAATGGCATCACCAGTACTGTACAAAGGACACAGGCTGAAATGTACAACAGTGGATTGCCTGTACTAAAACATGTCAAATAAACTATTCGCATTCATTATAAGGGGGTTTGGCCTGCAGGGTCAGGTTAGGGACAGGAGTGAGGTTAGCCTCTCTAACAAAAAGCTGAATTAAATTATATACCATCCAGTACAATCATTTCTTTATTTACTTGCTCAACGACTGTTACATTTTACATCAGATGCACTTTACTCTGTAGCATTGTACATTCACTTTTTTACATTCATTCAAACTTTCAAATGAGTTACTCCCTAATTTTACATGATCATCACCTACGTACACGAAAGACTAAGAGAGAGAGTCCCACCCCACCCCCACCCCTAGAATTACATGGCTAGCAGAAGAAGCTTACTCATTTTGTTTACATGTATATATATACAGATGCAATTTTGTTGTCATAACAAGAAAGAAGAAACTCAATAATTTGTTAACTACAGGTAGTTACTACAAAGGGCTGGCTGTCCAACTTGTCCAAAGACTGAACTTTTCAATCATCCATCTTTTTTTCAATATATTTTCCGGTCCATAAACTCAAAAGAAATAGGAAAATCTTTCAATTATACACATATCTTTTAGCTGTGTATTCAACATTCATTTCATAAATACATGTACAAAATGTAGTCTGTATCCTGTATATCGTGCATGACTGACTGACTGACTGACTGACTAAATTGGTAGACAGACCACATTGTCAAGCCAGATAGCAAAGTCTCTGAGCAAGATGGAACATATTGCGTGACTGACTGACTAAATGAAAGAATGAATGAATGAATGAATGAAAGAATGAATGAATGAATGACCGAATGGATGGATGGATGGATGAATGAATGAATGACCTTCTTCCAATAAACTGACTTCATGAAAACAGTAATGTTTTAGTAACTGAATACATATATGTCTGTGTAGCTACAATATCGGTCAAATCAAGTAAAATTTGAAAGACTTACATGTACTTGCACACCACTTGCCCAGTTGCCATAGTATGTACTAGTATATGTTTGCACATATGCTTGCCCAATGGCCATCCACATGTATCTACTTTCACTCAGAACTATGTCTTTTCAATAACTTGAAAGCTTAAACGGAGAGACAGAATTCAATAACTCAGGAGAAACCTATGAACAGAAGCCGAGATGCCTGTCAGCAGTGCCAAAATATATGTTGAATGGAACCTACACTGCATTATGCTTCCACTGTCCAGTTATTTCATCTGCGACAATATACTAACACGATTGTCATTTAGGTCGTCCTTTCACTAACCGACAAGAGTTTGTTGTGATATTACTTGTTATACTGTTCCAAGGCTGTCATTTGAGAAACAATAATTCTGTGCATGTATCCGAACCCAAAAGATATACTTCCCCTGAGGACAACACACATACATCATGAATGTATATATGAACACACACACACAATCCAATCGGGGATTCAATCAACTGAACTGTCAAATTTTCATAATTGTCTAATTCTATGATAAAATACGACCATGACAGCCGTGTCACGTATCTACACCTGGTTTCACCAATTTTCGATGACATCATATCAAATCACATCACGTTTTCAGTTCCATAATTTGATAGACAAACAATATACGTATCTCAAATTAAATCATGCATAAGCTCAAATCTTCATAAAACAAGCAATTTGTCTGTATAATGACAGGTAAATCCTGCCATGAGACGATACATTTTTATTCGATAAATCTGAGTTTGACTTTGTCCTTCGACATGTTCTGATTCTGATGTACACGTGAAATGATATCACCTGATTTCAAGTCTTGTCAGCTGTGGCAGTCGATCTGTTTTACATGAAATCTAGAGTAATAATAATGTGTTGTACTGAGAAACCAAATATGTACCCTGTGGTCATGCATGGTTTCTCCCTCTGGCCATATTCACACAGCTGTGTTTCACCCAGAGATTTCTTGAACAATGATTGCCGAAAATTTTCATGAGAATATACAGTCACTTTATACGACATTTCAAGGAAAACTACCATTATCTATGTATGTTCACAGTGGAAACACACTGAGTAATACACAAGTTCTCTCTTTTTTTCCAATTCACTTGGGATTTAAAAACAGACATGATTCAAACAAATCAGTCGCTCTTCAGTGTTGGCTTTAGATTTGACACAAATGTCCAAATGTAGTCTGTCAGATCTAGGCATGTCCATTAGATCTGGAGTGGGCACTGACGGACAAATGATTTATTTCGAAATATGTCTAAATCTCAAGTGAAAGAAGAAATATTGTGTATTATACAATTAAAACTAGAATACTTTCTGGGGACTAGATCCCTCTATGCTTTCAGAGAGTAATCAATTCCCCATGCAAATGTCTCCAAACAACAGTAATAAATTTACATAACAGTATATGTTATATTTATATGCAAATAAAGATAAATTTCTAGGATGGATGTTGCCATGGTGATTACACCAACATCGTCTTACCTAAAATCCATAACAAACTGTATTAGTCATGTCGTGCAAATAACTGAATTTCTAGGAAAAGTGTTGCCATGGCGATTACATGAACATTTTATCACATTGATTGACATCACCTAACCTTATTATTATGCTGCAAATAACAATTACTTTCTAGGATGAACATTGCCATGGTAATCAGACCAATTTGTTTAATCTTCTCTGACATCAGTTCAATTGCCTGAAATCCCCAGTATGATAAAAATTATAATGGCCTCGAAAACTAAATATCAAAGTTACTCACTGATCAGTGTTGATGTATTACATAATTCAAACACAGATTATTCAAACCATCAGCTCAAATAACTGACATAATATTCATGATCACAGCTAATACATTCATAATTGTTTCAAATTGTGTGTGAAATGGAGGCAATGTTCATTTCACCTGAAATATGACCATACATGTACATGTACACTGTAGATCTCTCAATATCTTTAACTGCACGTCTTTGTATGACACACAATTTATTCTAGGTAAGTGATTTGTAAATATAAATTCTGCCTCATCTCAACTTTCTTATCACACACATGTTTGCACAAGTCAATGTATTGACTTGAATGTCACGTAACGACAACTCAATTCTCAACATTCATATTGAATAGGTGGGTCTACATACAAATGTGGTCTAAATCTAGACTTTACCAATTTCACATCGTCTATATGTAGGTGTATGAGAATAGAAACAAACGTGAAGAATGGTGTCAAGGAAGAAGTACACGCAATGACAACAAATAGACTTTCTTCATCAATAAAAATTTAGAAGATTTTTTTAAAAATTCACACAAGATTTTTAAGAAGTTTAACTGTAACACGTGATGATGGCAAAAGAAATGAATGAAACATAACATAACATATAAGATCAAGGATAGCTTGAGACAAAGCTTATTAAGAGGATAAGTATCTTGGCCAGGATAGGGGCAAAGTTGAAGTCAGTGATGGGCAATGATTAATTTGAGTGAGTAAGGCTTAAAAAAAACATTGAGTGGTTCCGATTACACTCAATTTCAGGTAGGTAGATTTTTAATTTTATTTTTTATATTTATTTTTTTCACATGTGAGTGTCTACTTCAGGTAGTTATGTTTGCCGTTGTTTTCCATATGGTCCCTGTGTTATTGGTTTCTTCTCATCAGATGTACAGCCATTACAGATTAGAAGAACAGTTTTATTTTGTCTTTTTAAGTTGATGTCAGTTTCCACATCCACTATTTCTCGCGAGACTTCACAATTTTCATGATTTTATTATTATTTTTCCTCAAATACATCAAAAAAAGTTTAGGATCAGCAGTGAAAAACTCGGTGGGGTAGAGTAACCAGAACCAAACAATTATTTTTTTTTAAGGTCTAACTCATGACGATGGCGATGAAAGCTAATTTTAACCATCATTTTATTTTTAGTTGACAAAGCCATCAGAAATCCTGTAACATTAATATTCTGTATCACGTATTTGTATTTAAGTTAGGATATAAATATTCTTATACCATGAACGAACCTACATGTATCTGAACAAAAAAATATATGAAAAGTATACCCTGGTCATTTTACACCATGACTTCATCTCTATGCCCCTGGTTCTGCTGTGTTCGAAATATGAGAAAAAACATTCAAAACTGCCATTACTTTCTCCGATTTTCTTTGATATTAGTGTCGCTTGTTGTATAATTATGTTTTATTCTCCAAAAAATATTTTCATTCAGCCCGAAAATTCGACCAGCGACTTGTAGCAAAAAAGCCCCTTTAGGTCACTTGTATTTTCCTTCACTGAACGAAGAAAATTATTGAAGAATAACATCTAAATGAAGTGACAGTTATCAATGGATTGTCACTATCACAACTCAACGGAGAGAAAAACAATGTATTGATTGCAGTACCAGGTTATATTTTGCTTGGATGAATTCAAACAATATATTTTTTTGATAAAGACATTCAATATACCTGAGTTCACTCAATGAGTATAAAACTATTTTTAACCGTATCATTTTGTGTAACTCTATTCAAACGCTAGTTTTTGATAAAGACATTAAATTTACCCGATTTCACTCAATGAGTAAAAACTATTTGAAATTGTATCATTTTGTATAGTTGCATTCAAACAACATTTTGATATACACATTAAATTTATCCGAGTTTACAAAAAAGAAATATAGAACTATTTGAAACTGTATCATTTTTGTGTACTGTATTCAAACAGTATTTTCGATAAACATATTAAATTTACCCAATTTCACTCGAACAGCATGAAACTATCTTAAATTGTATCATTTTGTATATATTAGTTGCATTCAACAACGTTTTTCATGACGCCATTCAATTTACCCGAGTTTACAAAAGAAACATGAAACTCTTTTAAATTGTATCAGATTCACACAGCTCTTTTCAAAGGGTTTGAAAATCTTTATCAAATTTAGTCAATGTTATTAACACACAATTACTTCCACTCGGGTCATCAAAGTCATGGACACACTACTCATCCAATGAGATCTACAATAGATATTATTCCCCCGAGTTACATGCACTCGGCTCTTCCATTTCCACGATGATTTATGCTTTTTTCCTGGCATTCTAAAAAGAAGATCACATATGAAGTAAACTCCCCACTGATAAACTAAATTGTATCAGTAAGAATTCATCACGCCAATACCTATCATTTTGTGAAGACAAAAGCTCATTTGCATAACAATATTTTCTAACTATTATGCAAATTGCAAGCAAATCTGGAGAAAATGCTGTTATCTTCCCCTATTGCCTTAATAAAGGTCAGTTCAGGGTATCACTTCAATTTCCAATTTCCATTTGGGAGGGAATGGAATGATAACCAGTGACAAAACACACAGAGAGTTCTTGACTGCGCTGACCTCAATGTACTAAATAAAACAAGATGCATAATATATCAAACAAAACGCAAGAATTCAGTCTTCAAATTCAAACACATTTTACTCGTAAAAGATGATAACATTTTCAAAAAAAAAATCATGCCAATATTTAAGTATGTCAAAATCAATTTTTTTGCAAATAATTTTACAATATTACAACTGTGCTTCAAAAATATTCAACTAGCACACACTGTATTTTTGTTTCACTGGGAGCACTGCACTAATGTTGTCACTTTTCAAACTATGCCATCTGTTACATGTACATAAATTTTTCAACACGAATAAATTTATATTCGTGAAAAATCGTATCACCTACAACATCTCCAGCTAGATCAATTCCCTCATCATCCTGGCACAAATTAGGAAGTTGGCGACATGAAAATTTGCCATCTATCGGATTCCAAACTAAATGTGTCATTCTGAAGTATTTGTGTAATATTTGTTTACTATCATAACTTCATGGTATGTTCATCATCATAGGCAGGAGAGCAAAAACAAATTGTTATGTCCCTGCCTGTACTACAGGATCATTTCACTATAGTAAACATTTAGATAAAACCAAATTGTGATCACTGGAAAATGGAAACACAGATGGAATTTCCCCAGTAGTAATTTTAACTCAATGTACATGTGTGGTAGGGGTGAAAGGTCAAACGTCCATGGGATCAACTCATATACAACCTTGACTAACTTCAGAATGAGTGACATGCCTTGCCCTAAATTTTCATCAGTCATGCCAGATAAAACGACATTTATACATTTGTACTGAACTCATAGCTAAATGGTACAAATTTGCATGAATTGAAAGGATGTATTGCATGCCGTTAACAGTAACTGTAGACTACTTTTTACAGTACATTGTACTCACATGACTGGTTTAACATGTACATGTACTTTTTGATGAATGCTTGGTACCATGGTATCTTTGACGAAGTGAAAAGATACACATAGCAGGGGCTCAGATTGCAGTCTGTGCAGTACAGTGGAACTTTGTATACACAGATTACAACATTTCACAATTGAAATGTTTTATTTTTTAAAGGCCATGAATTCAATCCCAGGTTCTTGCATGAGTGTAATCTATCACTGGTATCTCCCGGATTTACATCAATTCATTCTTTTGTTCTGGACTACTTTTTCTATCACTCTGCTAGAAAACTTTTTTTTTTGTTACCTAAACTTTAATCCTGGTGGGAAGCTGGGCCAGTGTTTGTAGGAGCATGCTTTTTTATTCATTTCTAAACCTACATCATGATTGAATGTATACATGTATGAATTGATTGTTCTGATAACACTTTCAAAAAAACTACAAAACTACAATTACAAAGATTTTTGGTTTCATATTTAATTTACACTTCAAATTTCAAGTTTTATATAGTACTATTAGTACTATTAAAATTATAGTAATATTTTTATGTTATTCTTCATGTTTGGTTAACTTTTTTTAGAATTATTTTTAAGGAAAGCAGTGACATCACAGAGTGCAAGCTACATGTATATGTATAATTATTGTCCGAACGGCATCTTGTATCATAACATAATTTTTGAAGATGTGTCTGAATATGGGGAAAGAACTACAATGTACTTATCTGAACAGCAAATAATTGTTAGATCGTAACCACAGATGCACAATGACTTATGCCCCAATAACTAATCTCATACCATGCATGCAAGTTGAACAAAAAATATGGAATATATACTATTGTCGTTCTATGCCACGACAACACACGTCTACGCCACGACAACGCGTGTCTACACCACTGGTTCTGCTGTGTTCGAAATATGAGTCAAAACATTAAAAATTGCCATTCTTTTCCCCGGTTTTTCTTTGATGTTACTGGCGCTGGTATAATTATGTTATTCTCCAATATATTTCTTCATTCAGCCGGAAAATACCTGTGATGTAAGTGTTGTCACTACTCGTCGCTACAAAGGCCCCTTAGGTCACTTGTATTTCTCTTCGCTGAACGAAGAAAAATATTGGGGAATAACGTCTAAATGTCTGATGCTATACATTTGTAAGCCCATCAAGTGAGAATAACACTGTCTAAGAAAAGAGATAGAGTAGTTTATTTTTGTATTTCTAAACCATAGTAAAGAATCCATTCTAAGTCTGTCTTGGAGAAGCTACATGTGTGCAAAATGTAGTTTTGTGGCTACATGTATGTTCAGGACAGGTGCTAGGTGCACTGTACTGCTGACATTTGACATTTTTATAGTTTAGGGACGCATCTTTTTAGACAACGATTCAAGTAATTTAATTTAACTGGTCAGTTTTATTGGAAGTGATTGATTTTAACTTGTCGGTTTTTATACAGTGTGAATTATTTTAGTGGGTCGATTTTATATTAGTCCCTCTGTGTGTACTTTTATTTTCTTTACTTTTGCAATGTTTAACTTCAGTCTGTACACGTGTAGCGTGTTTTCTTACAATAAACTAAATAACAATAATGTATCACGTTGATTTAAAATATAAACCAAATTGAGAATATCACCTTAGAAGTTACGATAATTTATACTTTTGTATTTCTGAAGCCAATAAGGAAAATAATGAAGGAGGAATAAAAGTAATTTGGTCTTGGAGTTCACATTACTTCTTTGCACAAGTAAATTGAAAAATACCTTTCGCATAAGGACTTTCCATCACCTTTCTAATGAATTATGTGCAGGCTTTCCAATATGTATTTATGTATGTACGTGTAATATGTATTTTTACAGTGTTTTATGACGGTTTGAGAACCTTAGGAACAGAGCAATGAAATGTGAAATGAATACACATCATTTCAATACCTTTTATCATAATCTTGGTCGGGAACCCAATAGATTTTTATCAACCCACTCCTGACTGCCCCTTCCCCCCCCCCCCCCAACAAACACGATATGTGGCAGCAGAAGAGATTTAGTGAAGCCCTACAAATGCAGGTTACAGGTCACAAGTCTCCAGGCAAAGGACCCTTTACAGTGTACAGAATCTTTGAAAAATTCAGTTTTTTGTAATTCAACATTTTCATAACCATGAATCATCTCTTTCATTGGGGATGTTCTACCATACAGAGACATGTTTGCATTTCTTCTTCTCTTACTGGATAAAATTTTCAAATATTTACACAAAAACTATTAATATTGGGTTTCATCATAAAATTGAAATACTCACTCCAACTATTATACACAACAATACCTACGAAAAGGAGACAATACATAAAAACCCAGCAGTTAGATTGGCTAGGGGAGTAACATATTAATATTCTAAACAGATTACCAGTTCATAATAACATGTACATTTCATAAGATCCACACATCCGCTGATGAATATTTGAGTGTGTATAAGCTGGCCATGTTTCATTACATGAATTGGTATGCAATGTGGAATACCATAAACTCCATACAGTGAACCATTTACTTTTTCTAACTATTCAACATTTCCATGTATACTGTAAAACTAGATATTTTCCCAACAACATGTTATGATTTTTTTTTGTCTGCAGGTGGTTCTTGAAGACTTGCACACATATATTGAGGACACTTCGTCGATTCATTTACAAATACATGTAGTTACAAGAGAAAGACACAGCTACACACTTCCATGGGGGTTTAAGTTTAACACTGTCAAATTTATATCCAAAAATCTAATTTTTGACAAGAATGTTGCAGACTTTTACAGAATCTATCAATACCTGTCTTATGGCACAATAGATGAAACTCGACACTCTCCCCAATTTTTTTTTTTCCATTTTTTTTTTCATTTGTACAAACTATCTTAATCATTTCTAAACATTCTAAATCAGTCTTCTGTTTTGGGGTCCACATTTATAGTCACCTGACTGATATCAAAGATCAATAAATTAAAATCAACAAAATCAGATGTTTGTTGGATTTTCTCTCATAGTTCGAAAATAAGAAATTCAAATTCAAATCTACATAAAAGTTATTTTTGAAGGATATCCAGTAGGTAAAGTCCCCTCAAGTTCCCCTATCTATCGTGAGGCTAGGCTTTTTGAAACAAAATTATACAGGAAACAATCTAAATTTGACCACATATTCCCCGATCTCGAACTGGGAAGTTCTGAACACCATAGTAATACACTGCAATATATATATTAAGGTTTAGTTCCAAGTCTACCCACTTCGGGTTCTCCTCAAGGCTAATATAACAGATTAGGATATTCTACCCCATGATCCATAGAAATCAAAATTGATAAATCCAAATAACAATGTATGCTTTTGTTATGCAAATACCAAGTGGCTTTATCATTAGGTTGATAGGGAGTATACTCATTTCTTGTGTGTATGTATCCATCAGAAGTTACCACAGGCTATAATAGCCTTACAAAGCCACCCCATATTTTGTATCCTGAAGCAATCTAATTCTGGAACATATTTGTAATGTTTTTAAGGTGATTATCAGCTTAATTATAATCTGGAAATAAATGGGATAAATCATAAATCCATCACTAAAGTATTTATCTTTCAAAATACTATTATAAATGAGTGTGATACCATTTCTCAAACTTCAATAGTATTTCTTGGGCACCTTTTTATTCTTTACAAGATTTAAACATAAAGGAACACTGGGAATATCTTTCTTTCAAACCAACATGGTTCTACTACAATGTATCTTCATCTAGTTTCACTGACCAGGGGAAAACATACCAGTATGTTTTAGTAAAAAAAAAAAAAATTGTGTGTGATTGTGTTTTAGCAAATTTTCAATAAATACATTAGTTCCCCTCTTTTGTAAGGCTTATCTGCAGTATGGGGATTACATAGATTTAGCATTAGTGCTGGATTTAGCTTAAAATCTACCAATAAGAAACAGATTGCAGCTTAGATTATGAGATAAAGAGAACAAAATACAAATCCAGAGAAATTAAGAGACAAACCATGGCACAAACAAATATATTTACAATAATACATTCACATATATGCTATATTTAGCCATGCCTCCTGTATCATTCACACGACATGTTTTTCGTTACAATTTCAAACACGTGTGTCACCTTATTATTTCAGAAGACAACTTTCTCTATCTATCACTGAATCTGAACTCGTAAATGTTAGACCCAACGATTCTGAACCAAATTAATATTCAGCTTGGTTTCTTTTTTTAAACAACCTCTGATAGGCATCGCTAGCAGAAGTGAAACTATTAGTAAGCAGAAGTCATCTGTATTACCTTAGTAGAGAATTGAAAATATCTACAGATACATGCACTTAAATTGTACAAGTTGATGAAGAAAGATGGATGTGGTTACTATAAAACAGAACAGACACAGTGATCGCTTCATTCTTTTTCTATTTAATTCATTCAATTGACAAAACTCTATTAGACCAATTTGGTCCTTAAATTTCCTATATTTTAATTTCATATTTACTTTAGAGAAATAACCCGAACAAAATCTTTCCATCATTCTATTAAGTCCTAATATTAGGTTTAGTAATTACTTTTTAAAAGATATCACTACTACCCCAACTTGCTCCTTTAATTTTCTTTTTTACTTTCATATTCGCTTTTGAGAAATAAATGGAGAAAACCATTTATGTGTTTCTGAGCCATAATCTTCTGTGGGCTATTTACTGAAACATTATAAAAAATTCATACGTAGCTGACGAATGGAAAATGTCACTCAATATTGAATTGTGATTGTAGGCATCAAAGAGAGGAAGTGGAAAAACCCCAGAAATACTGCTTTTTAGATAAGAATTTCAGGAATAGTTACACAATAAACAAACTAGAACAACATTCTCAATTATTTGCACATAATGTCTGTCAACAACCATCTCTTCACAGTCACCGTTTTGGTGATCTTTGTTTTTTAACACAACAATCTTCGTATTTGCTTTCTGAACAGAAACTTGCAATGAGAGGAAAATACACTTGAAGCTGCCAAACAATATTTGATTTTTCTGATAATTTCATAGTGTCATTGGCTGGTGAAACTTTAGCTCTGTGTTGCATGGAAAGTACTCTAAAATTTCAATTCTTCACTCTGCAAGTGTTATACAACCAGCTAAAAATACATAGAGTGAATATTTGTTTACACCCAAACACACATCATGACCTACACTTTCAAAAATAATATTTATGTACAAGTACTACTGTATATTTTCTTTGGGCAGAAATTTGTGTACAAAAAAATCACATACATATTGGCAAAATTTGGAGAAACTACCATGGGATATTTTGCTTGTTTTATTTTCAGTGGGAAAAAAGTTGAAAAAAACCAGACAAGATTCAACATTTGAACAAACATTTAGGAAACAATAAAAATATGGATATTTTGGTAAACTCAATGAAATGTTTTAAATTTTTACATTCACTATTATATATGTGAACCAAATATGAATTGAAAAAGACATTAAAGATGATAATATAATGCTTCAGAATTCAGAGAAAATATGCCCAAACATATTTTCCTTTAATATAAAACAAAACATGGTTGATCGAAGTGGCAAATTTTCAAACAAAGGAAAGGTCATTCTATTTATTTAGTTTTCAAGTGTTCAATGAATGGGTTTACAACTAATAAATATTTCATTCATATATGTTAAGATTTAGAAAATAACATAATATGGTCACTATTTAGAAATATAGATATTATCAACTCCAAGAATGGTCAACTCTGACAGATTTCTTCAGTAAGCAATGTAATCAAAGTAAGCCTGTTCTAGGCCAATCTGCCACTTTTGTTGAAAAAAAATCACCCATTATTTTTCCATGATGGATATTTTCTCAAAATGGCAGCTTTGTTGTGTGCATGAAATGATAATTTATCCTCTAAATTACAGTTCAGCTTTGAACAGCTTGATATCATGAAGTCTCAACACAGTTTTGATAGCTTGGATTGGTTCGAACACTCTCACCTGTCCAAAGTTTACATGTATGTTTACTACGATCAAAACAAGGCAACAGGCTAAACAGAGTACTGAGTTGTACATTTGTATAAACAGGGCCACTAAAAACAAACGATATTGAAGTTAGAGAAACAAAATGGTGGTTGAATCCTGAACAGGTCGACAAACATCTCATATAATTAACTTCGAGTGCGAAGCGACAGAAAAATTAACGCGATTCACCAAATTTGGGACACACCTCCCCCTCCACTGCAAACACCCACGCTAGACAGGTGCACCGATATAAGATATTATGGTTCACATCGAAAAATGTATTCCTAAATGGAAAAAATTAGAGAAAAGCTGACCTTTCATTTGCGTAAGCCCTCTTGTATAACGACCTTTCATATTTTAACAACCAAATAGTAATAAATTAGCAACAAACGCCAAAGAGATAGGGAAATTTCAGATAAAATTCAACAAAAACTGGCCAGGAATGAATGAAAAAAGAATCTTGGCCACAGCTCGTGCGTTTGTAGAAAGTGAGAAGAATTCCTGTCGAGGGAAAGATGCGATCGCGAGAGAAAATGGCCGTTTTAGAAGATCTAGGGGATAATGGCTTTCAGCGTTGTTGTTTTCCAATAAAAGAAATCGGAGATTTTCAACAGCAACGTTTCAGAAGGTCGCGATAAAGGAACGCAAATTACTGACAAGATTGTCACCAAAATGACACCATTTTACGTTAGAACTGTCCCTGGGCACTCTCGTTGACATAATATCAACTATTTGGGAGGTAAAATCTTCGTTTTGGGGACAAAAAGGCACGAAAATGGATCGCTTGGGTGTCCACCATTATATTTGCTCTTGTTTTTTATATAAAGGACTCTAGATAAATTAAGAGGCAATTTATGCATGACACGGACTGACAGCGTCGAAAATTCGCCGGTTGCAAACCGCAACAACGCTCCGATTTTCACACACAAAAAACAATACACACCATAATTTTGGTAAAACTAGTTCCCCAAAGCAAAATCTAGAGCGATCGGCAGAGAAATTAGTTAAAGTGGGTGGAAAACTCGAGAGATTAGCGCGACATAGTACAGCGACGACATATTACAAGTATTTGAGAGAGGAAAACACAAATAACGATTGAACGACGCGACTGGCTTGGCCGTGGATTGGGACCAAAAATGAACCAAAACAACCCAAAAACACGACTACACTTCTTCCTAGTGTCACATTATACCCTAATGTACCAGTTTTGATCATAATCTACCGAATTTCGGCGACAAAATTAGCCCTAAAGCGGTACCGTTTGCCGAAGAGTATTTGAGGGCATTTTGAACAAAGTAATACGACTCACAACAAAAAACTCGATATTTGAACCGAAATTGGCATAAATTTTCCGATCAACAGACGACAAAACATACACTCACCGTCAGCCTAAAGCTCTCAGTGTCCACGATTCACACTCAGTTAGTCGAAAAATAGCAAAATTGCGGCGAAAACCTGCAGAAAGCTGGAGTCCGTTGAATCAGAGGGAATTAGGTTTTTCAGACAGGTTTTAAGGTTGAGCGCATGTGGTTCCTTCAGTGTGTGACGTCACGCGATCTGTAAAACAATGCCAGTGAAAGAAATGATCACTACAAACTGACCACTCAGTGTTGAAACCATCAACCAAAATGGTTGGCGTTTTTCTTTCGTGCAAAGAATTTGTAAATGTAGATAGCGGAGAGGTAACAAATGCATAGATCGATTTTTTGGCCGACAGTTCAAATGTTTTGACGAGTTAGTGGAACGTTGAACGGATACAAGCGGACATTATCTTTTAAATGCCACTCTTTGTTGTTCAATGCGATAATTCTTTATTCCGTGGCTTGTAATAGCCGAGAACTCGGAGAAGGACACACAGGACTTTCACTCACTGCTTTGTAAAATTTCTGAAATTTAAAATGGTGTTATTAACATCTTTTATTTCGTATGCGTGCACCACATTGGCCGAAAGAACGACCCGAAATTTCTGCTACCGAAAGACGTGATAATATTTTCGCGCTAAAACCGCAAACCTGTCAATGCGTCAGTCATTTCCGATGTTTGATCACTGTCAAAAAGAAGCGGGTTGCAAAATAAAACAAGACTGCAAATATAATCGTCGCAACATTCAGTTACCATTTACATTTATCTGATCTGAGCGCCTGAGAAGACCTGCGACGCCATGAATTAAAAGCAATTTCACAACCTGTGTGATGTGCATATCAGTATTAAAATAATTTATAAGTTGCCCTCTCACAACGACACTATACGTCACAATAGTCAATAGTGATTTATTGCCTTCGTGTGGATAGGCAGCCATACTATGAAACAAACGCATCTCGGTGCCCCGTAGTCAACTGTGTATGAACAAAGCTGATAACCCCAGATAATACTTAGCATGACCTAGAAAACAGCAAGTGTATTGATAAATATTTTTAATATACATGTAATAATATTTTTGTACGGAATGTAGCCAATTAAATTAGGCAACTGAATTTAATGATTTCCATATATTTCAAAACAAATGATATTAATTACATTGTATATATTTTTTAATATACAACTTGCAAAGTATATACCAGCTTATCAATAATTTGAGGGAATACTTTACTGCACACATTTGAATATAAAAGGACCAATGATGAAACAGGCTCAAAAGTGCTAGCGCTTCTCAATGTTCGTCATGTGTAACCTTTCACATAATGACTTTTCTCGTGCACCTCTAGAGGTCGCTGTTGAAAAACATACCCGGTATTCATTTTCAATCCAGGAGACGATAATTATTTTCAGTACAGGAGACAACAAATATAGTGGGGAATGAGGTAAACGACAGAAACGACCGACATACAACTCTCCCTATCGATACATATAACTTATAAGTGTTTTTTTTTTGTCATTTTTTGTTTTCCTGTTATTATTTGTTTGAATATGTATGTATGTATGTATGTATGTATGTATGTATGTATGTATGTATGTATGTATGTATGTATGTATGTATGTATGTATGTATGTATGTATGTATGTATGTATGTATGTATGTATGTATGTATGCATGCATGCATGTTTGTATGTATGTATGTATGTATGTATGTATGTGTGTGTGTGTGTGTATGTATGTATGTATGTCTGTATGTATGTATGTATGTATGTATGTATGTATGTCTGTCTGTCTGTATGTATGTATGTATGTATGTATGTATGTATGTATGTATGTATGTATGTATGTATGTATGTATGTATGTATGTATGTATGTATGTATGTTTCTTTCTTTCTTTCTTTTTCCCCGGAAATACTAATATACTCGTCCTTTAGTAGTATCTTGAAGATTAGCAACAATTTTCTCGTGTATAATGACCAACCCCTGCCAAAGTTTCGGCGAAAGTAATCAAGTACCAAACAGGTTGGCATATCACCCAATATTTGTCAATTGCAGTTTAGGGAGCCTTCAGAAGGGGATGCGGCTAGGAAATCATTAGGGGTAGCTTTTTACAACCATGTGGTGGCAGCGGTGGGATCAAGTCATTACCATCGATTCTGGGACCGGTGCCCGTTTTCAAATCTGACAGCATTTTAACTCGTGCTTTTGAAATATATGAACAGGGGGGAGGGACATGTTTTAGAGAAAGAAAATTGAGGATATGGGCCACATTTTAGCACATCGATGGAGAGTCACACATTTCATGCAACAGACTGTGTCTGATTTCTCCAGGCCTCCTTTACCTTCTAATTACTGACGGCTGCCTTACTAGAGTCGTGACCAACATTTTGTCACAAATTGTCCTTTGGAAACATATAACTCTACATAAACCCACCTATTTGAAATAACCTCGCCAAAACTCTCTCCCCCACTGAGTGTGTCACGAGAGTATTGTGGGGGATGGGGGGGGGGGGCAATTTAACCTGTAAAACCACTGTGACGGTCCTGCTGGGTAAACAGCTACATTCTCAGACTATATGTTTTTGATTAAAGACATACACATGTGTGTTAGATATATACTCCACCGGCACGAACTCTTTTTAAAAGTGATTGCCAAACCAGTAAACACTTGGGATAAAGCTTATAGTTAATGCTATAGTTGATATGTATAGGTAGATGACGTCATGATTAACTGCAGCTAGGACTGAAAGAAGTGTAGAAAACTATATATTATGTAAAACTGTCTTCAAGGATGCGTACAGTTAATTTAGCGGTATTTTCTTACGCATTTTCATTACGTTAGGATAGTTTGGCTCATTAAGTTGCCTTTCTAATCGTAACCTCCGTTTTTTTTAATAACGATTTATTACAAATTTTGCATCGGGGACTGTTTTACATAATTTTCTACACATTTTTAGGTCATGACTTGTATCTATCAGCTGTATATGGTTCAATCAACAAATTAAACATTATACAATTAATAAGATGGTAAATGGACATGGGCGATAAGTTTCATAGCTTCAGCGAAATCGTGTCAGTATTTATCGAAACAAATAAAAATAAAATATGAATTAAATGTAGATATTTGAGATGGAATTTAACAACGACGACGACGACAACAACAACAACAACAACAACAACAACAACAACAACAACAACAAAGTACGCTCATTCTTACCGCAAATAATCTTTGCGTTCGCAGTCGGAAAACATTTTTTTCATCCACCTGATTATGAACAGTTAGATATTGAGTAAATGAAATACCATGATAATGTACTTGAAACTGAGGGGACTAAAATGAACCAAAATCAGAAGAAGAAATAGAGTTGGTCGGTAAGAAAATAGATTGTGTACAGTACTAGTAAGTGTCGCTTTCAGACATCAAAGGAAGTTATATTCTTGGTAGCCATAGTAACATCAATAGGGTTGATTTTGGTCTGTCTTTATGGAACCACATACTACGTCCTGCACTTGAATATGCATGTGAATTACTCATATGGACTGTTTTGAAATAATGCAACGAACAGTGGGAAAATTCATATTGAAAGCATGTAGATATACTACAAATGAAACAGTTCTGGGTGACCTTGGCTGGAACACAATGTCAAGTAGATTTAATTTGTTGAGATTAAAGTACTTTTTAAAAGACTTTGTAATTTAGATGAATCACGATGGACTAAATGTGTCTTTAACCATCTCAATTCCATTAGTGAAGAATCAGAAAGAAATATGACAAAACTGTCCTGGAATTGGCCGAAAACTGTAAATAATGTATTAATAAACCTTAATATCGATAAAGACCAAATTGAAACTCTTTCAGAAAATAAAATCAAACATATCATATTTAAAAATGATGAGCTCACATGGTAAGAAATCATGGCAAACCAATCTAGAGTCTTACCCATTACCGTAAATTTAAAACAACTTTAGAACCAGCAGAGTAAATCTTTCACTAATTTTAAAGGGTCACAATTGAAATTTAAAGGCAAGATCATATTCTCTCGGTCTTGCATATGAAAAGATGAAATGAGAAAATTATAATGATGATTGTACATGTCCTTGTTGTGGAAAAGCTGATGAGACAATTGAACACTTTCTTTTTACATGTGAAAGTCATTCTACACAACGACAGATCTTAATGAAAGGAACAGAAGAACTATTACTCAACAATAAAGAGTTGAACTTATATCAAGATTTTAAACAAGGGAAAGAACTACTCTGTTTATTTATAGGAGATAATACGAAACACTACATCGAGTCTGTAAGTAAACAAATAGATAAACTTGTCAAACAATATTTTATTGAAGCAAGTGAAAACAGAAAAGATTTTGTTAAAACTAATATAGAATAGTTAAACCGTTAAATTTTTTGACAACTAACATTTGAAGCATATGTTTTTATTTTTATTTTCGTTTTATCAATATTCTTACCTCATTTTTTTATTTTGTTGTTTGTTCCTGTATGTTTTACTCGTCTTTTTAGTAATGTATTTTAATTTTTGTTAGTAATGCTCCTAACAATCTTAGTGAGCCCCTGATACAAAAGGCATGAAATAAATAAAATAAATAAATAAACAAACAAACAAACAAACAAACAAACATATATATATATATATATATATATATATATATATATATATATATATATATATATATATATATATATAAATAAATAAATAAATAAATAAATAAATAAATAAATAAATATATGTATGTCAGACTCATAGTACAAAATAGTTGCCAAATTTCTGTATCACAACATTCCCTAAAAATCCTCCCCTGGACATAGAAAATGATATTTTCGTAATACCAAGGGGTTGGTTCTTTAAGGGATGTTCTGACATAGAAATTGCGCAAATCCATGGCTTGAGTCACGTGCATGGAAGTAGGCTTATCACGAAGTGACATCACTAAATGAATACATTTATGTCCTTGCTGTATCAGTCACCAGTTTCACACAGATTGCCGTTTGCCTTATTCATGGCCAACATAAACATCCCTGTCCTAAATATTCGAGTATATAAATCTTGAATTGGAATGTTGGTTAAACATGCTCGTGGCATGAAAAGATTTCTTGACCTGTGACTGATACATTTTGAGCCTATTGGGTTGTCAAACCACCCTTTTGTACGAATGGAACGTTCCGGGGTCATTCGGGTCAGATTACTTTTGGAATGATAAGGGTACATTTTATGATTACAGTTGTTGTATTTCTTCGTCTTTTTCATTTGGATATTTATATTCAGAACACATGTTGATTTGAGGACGGCTAGACATAGAAAGGAACTATTAATGTTATAAAAATCCTGCCATTCGCGCCCAGAGGTCAAGAAAGGGTCACGTGAAATCACGCACAGTGCGAGACGAGACGAGAATAACAGCAGACTGCAGAAAAAACAAACTTCGCAACATTATGTGAATGTTTTGCTCTATTCAGCAGTAATTTTACGATGAGACTTGAACGATTTGGCCAAATTTTGTTCTGCGTGGATCAGACATAGCTCAAGAAAGAGAATGGACTCGGAATGGGATAGCAGAGAGCAGCATTTCTTAGATGCTGTTCGGGAAAACATCGTAAGTGGTTGAATTACGTTATAACATATATTTATTCGTCAACAACATGAGCGTGACGTGACTGTCGGTCATTTGTCGTGTTAAATCGAGTGTGTATTATTTTCTTCTGCGAAAGTTTTATCTTCCAGTAAAAGAACGGTCGACATACAAGTTTGCGCAGCCTGTACGCGAAACAATAGTTGGTTTATATCAAGTAGAACAATAACTGGAATCTTGATGAGAGACGTAACGGTTTGACTATTGTTACATGTTTACATTGTTCGAGGCTGCAGTGGTAGTACTGTAGACGGTAATGGTGTAACAATACACAATAGCGTTTCCAAAATGGATATGTCTGTCGTTGCTTTTACTACACCACCACCAACAACAACAAAATATGTAGATTCTGTGCAGGGTCAAGGTCTGCTCATATTGTTGAAAAACCGTGATTGATTATAGATACTCAGTGGAGTATAAAATGAAAATGAAAATCACCTGGGGAGATAAACAACACAGCCTTGTGCACCCCTCCCATACATATCTCATTATAAGGATAATCAAGGCCAAATTGTTTATTTCTTATAAACAATAAATATGTATTTAGGAGACAGTAAAGTCAAGGTAACATGCAGAAGAACAGAAGGAAGGGATTTATGTGGGTAGATGATAAACACTTCAGGGACATTGGAATCTTTGGAATGCTCTAGACAGACAATTTACCTTATTACCTTTCCTTGTGCATAATATGGTTTCATTTGATGCTGAGAGTGTGTTATTTTCCTACGGTATATTCAGTTCATTTTAAGATTTATTTTAAGGTGATAGTCCTAACTTTATAATAATCAGGCACCTGAGTATCATTTTGGTTAATATTACTGTATTTTTATTCTTCCATTATTAAAATTATCAGACCATTACATCTACCGAGTTGTAATTGCATTGAGATCAGAAACTAAAACACAGTGTGACACAAAGTATTGTATGGTTTAGTAAGTAATTTAGGAAACCCAAGATGAGAATTGTGCTCTCCCATGATTTTGGATTATTTTCAACTTTTTTGCATATTAATATTACCATAGACATAGGGGTGAATTGTTATACACTATTACTTACTTCTACTGGTACAGATTTCCAATGTGTAGTGCCAAGTAACCTGATCTGACTTCATTAACTCCAGTCACACATAAGAATCTGATAACCATGCCACAGCACCAGATAAAAGCTCAGATCGTATTTTCTTGACATGTTCTCAGATAATTATAGCAAGACGGGTGATACAAATATTACTTTACAATTTTTTTATGTCAGAAATTTTTGTGGGTCTTTGAGATATAATTCTTGTGATAAATATTCTATAAAATTTGGTGTGGGTCTTTGAGATTAGACAGTATACTTCTTATGTTAAATATTACATAATAACTATGTAGAAGGTGAAGCACATGTAATGTCATTCCAGTTGTACTGTGAATACATTAGAAAATCATTACATTTTATAATCACTGCAGTGCTATTGAAAATTCCATGGTGATTTTATTGATTATAGATTATAATGTCACTCAATAGGAACATATTTTTTATTTGATTATAATATTCAATTTAAAGTGATAATAAAATGATAAATTTCTTTAAAACAAGACGAGAGTGTAAACGATATCCTTTATAGCGCAGTCATAGACATTGGTACTTTAACAGTAATGCTGACATTCTGGATGTCATGCTATTGATGTCACTTGATCAGAACATATTTTTTATTTGATTATAATATTCAATTTAAAGTGATAATAAAATGATAAATTTCTTTAAAACAAGACGAGAGTGTAAACGATATCCTTTATAGCACAGTCATAGACATTGGTACTTTAACAGTCTAGATGTCATGCTATTGATGTCACTTGATCAGAACATATTTTTTATTTGATTATAATATTCAATTTAAAGTGACATTAAAATAATAAATATCTATTAAACAAGCTGAGAATGTAAAATATATCCTAAGTACAGTCACACACATTTGTACTTCGTAATATTCTCACATGATAGATTTCAATTAACTAGTCTGGATGCCAACGTGGTCTCGAAACCACCAATGTGATCTCTAAACCACAGTGAATGGAAGTGTAAATTCCAGACTAGACTAGATTTCAATAGCAGAGAATTGTGATGCAACTCAGTATAAAGCTCAAGGTTACACAAGACATGCATGACTCATATCCAAGTAATACAATTAGGCTTTCTTCCATTGTCATTCACTCTGGCTTACAACTCCAGTTTGGTTGCTAAATGATAGACAAAAGCATGCAAATACATGTCTGTATGGATGGTAACAGGGAACTTAAAATAGGAAATGTAAATGCATATATTTGTAAATAGCTGTTCCATGCAAATAATGATGGTTGTTATGGTTATAGACTTCAATGTTAGAATAACTCCAGACATGTTTTGGTTCAGTCTCATGCTAGTCATGGCATCGAATCTCTGTCAAGATCTCTCTTTACAGAGATGATTGATACCAGAGTCGACCCAGACTAGTTTTGGTTAGTCGATCCATTTATAATATTCTATGGTAGGTTGTTTATTAAAATGAAACTGTGTTAAGACACATGATTATCATGCAGTAAATGGTATAAATTTGCATAAATGTATATATTTTTTTGGTCAGTGAATCCTATTCATAACTATAAAGTATTGATGTCAAATTATACATGTACCAAATTTGACTGTCCCAAAACAAGATAATTAGTAAATTAGTAAAGTTATTAAGATTACGCTGTATAATTATTTCCTACATTTTAATCAAATTCTTTAAGTAAAAAATAGGTTCAAAGGTCGAAATATTTGAAACTACAATAACCTTGATTGTGTATTTTGTGGGTAGTCCTTCATCGAATCATGCTCCATTTTTTTTTTCATCAGTGATTCTCTCAGAGTGAGTAATTTACACAACCCAATAAACTGCTTACACGTACGTTTCTTAAAATGACATAAATAGGATAGCTTGATGGATCATGTTACTGTTAGTCAAATTTTATGTGTTTGTTAAATTACAAAATTTTACATCTAACCAATTTGTCTAGAACACTGTAGAAATAGAATTTGAATTTAAATTTATATTGTTACAAGTAAAAGTATATTACCTATAAATGTGTTCCATGTAAAATTTTGTCTATTGATGCTCGAGGGTGAATGACTTCATTCAGTCACCTGGTGACCTTCAACCTTAGTGAGTCATCTTTGTGAAGTATACTGATGTAGTCAAGTGTTGAATTCTATGAGAATGGAATCAAATAAGAAAAATGTGATTGTTCTCGTCATTAGATCACTTGCTCTTAGTGCTTTTCAAACGTCAGACCAATTCAATTTCAATAATCATGTGTATTCTGTTGGTGTATTTCAATTTCTAGACTTTACCTTTGATAATTCCAAATCATGAATTTCTATAGTTACCGTAATATTTTCAATGTTTGGATCTGCATAGTACATTTATAAATTGGTAATGTGTGTCTCTTCCCATATAATTCCAACACCATTGAATTCACCGACATTTTAATAACAAGTAAGAGAAAAGATGACATCTTTGAGTTTTAATACAATGTGATTTTGTCATGTTTATTGTCATATTCATTCCATTCACTTATGTAGCCCAGATATTTGTCATTGGTTTTCAAAAAATAGGAAATGAATCGAAAACCGATGATGAGGAGTCTCCAGGCTTTTAATTATTATGATGTGATTGCTTAATAAGTTAGTAATTTATTATTGAGTTTAATAACAGTTTTCAGTTGCCATGTATGTATTTTCATAAATTTTAATTGTATCATGAACATAAATGTTGAGTTCATCAAAGCTGGGTTGGGTTTTTTTTGGGTTTTTTTTTTAGGATTTTTTTATTTTTTTATCAAATATTACAAATTATCATTTTAAAAATCTTAGTACATTGTAACAATGATAAAAGAGGTTAGCTAATTCTGTAAATACTGATTTTCAAACCCTTTGTATGTTTATTTTTATACTTGTGCCTGCATCCCGGTCTGGTATAACATATAAACTCAATATGAGACTGTTTACCAGGGTACTCACAGATCTGGGGTCCGTCACTGACTAAAAATAAAACAACAGTAAAAAATCGGTTTTGATACTGTTTACATATATACATGTATGCATGGTACATTACAGCCTTTTGACTAACAGAAAAATCTGTTTTGATATAAAGTACATGTGGTGTGACACCATTACAGTGGTTGTATTCTTTGGTCGTCTTTACTCATAAATACCAGAGCTGACAATAACATGTGTATATGGTATTAGTTACACACCATAATAGCTAGTGGTATGCTACAGTTATGGCTAATGTAACTTTATTGTTGCCATACATATGAAAATTCACTGCTTTCAATAACATGTAAAAGTCTACAGAGAACAATTTTGTGACAATATTGACATTCATGGATTTTATTGTTATTCATTACACTATGCATTAAATTACATAAAATTCACAATATACGTTTATTGTATTTTACTGGGATAGCCTGTTTATGTACTTCTCATTGGGTCTATGACTCTGCTACACTAGTCTGGAATTCATGCCAATGGGGATGGGAAAACCCAAATTTAAACCCCATCTGCATGGATTCCAGGCTTCTGCTATACTTGTTCACTATCCATGAGTGTATTGGCATCACAGAACCAGTGAGTTGACATTTCAGTTCAGTTGTAATAAAATTTTGAAGGCACCATGTTACGTTATGATATTTATAGAATAACCTTTTACCGTCTATCCCTAGAGAATCTTATCAGTTAAAGTAGTCATCTTTCCATCAGAGAATTGGGACAGTGAGACCTTTAGGCTTTACCTTATTCTTTTGACAAAGAAAAATTACTAACCATGATATCAAATCATGTTAAAATGATATGAAACAGACTGCATACTACATGTATATATAATATTATTAAAACTTTTAAGTCCAGAGAACAAATTACAAAACAACTTACATATAACACAATTTCAAAATACAAACAGCAAACTAGTACAGCAGCAGGTAGTTCAGAAGAGAATAAAATCATGGTAAAATCTTCAGCAGTTGCCTGAATTTAAATTGAAAGAGGAATATTAAATGTGATTGTCAGTGCTATAACTTAAGATATAAATGTACATACTTTTCCAAAGCTTTGATTGTTTTGAATTCAACTTTTCAAAGAGTGTAGTTTATATACAGGGGTCTTACAATGTATCAATTAAGTTTATCTTGAAAATCACAGTTGTGTCTGTTCCTTTCACGCTCGATTGAATTCGATTGTCAAACATTACCATTCAAGCTTGATACTTTTAATTCATCCTTGATTGTTGTGTGTCAATTTAAAACTATGCCATGAGTAAACTGGCCTAGAATCTTTTAGCATATCAAATTCAATGCAAGAAGAAAAGTATTGAAGTGGGTATGCTTTACATGTAATAGACTCTAGGCTGTGAATAAACTGAAAAGTTTGTTTTTGTGTACACTCCTATAGTCAACCTCTACACTTAAAGGGCTATTGCTACTACACTGTACTATTTCAGCCAAGCCTAACCTAACTGCCATTTTTTCGATTTTGGAAAGGTGAGCGAAAATTCAAAAATCAAAAAAGTCAAAAGAACAGGATAGCTGAAATAGTGTAGTAGCAATAGTCCTTCACATCTATTACTCACTTGTTACATAGAAACTAGTGGTGTACCAAATAACAAATCATGCCATGAGCAAAATTGATAAGAATTTCCCTCTAGTGTGGATCAGACAGGCAAATATTTATTATATTGATATACAACAGCTACTGTTGTTATTTTTTTTAAATACTGATAGTAGAGAATCTCTGGCCATGAATTCATAATCTCTGGCCATGAATTCATACTAGTAAACGACATGATATGTCTAAAGTTTGTAAGAAATAAAACCCTGGCTCCAGGCTATGCAATCCAAGGGTTTCAAGCAATCTACTAGATAGTGGGTCAATACCCTGGATATGTCCTCCAATAGTAGTCCAGCTAATCTTTTTAAAGATAATGATTGCAATTTATTTTGTTTACTGACTGGCAAGGTGAGCAAATAATTCAAATTTTGTGATGTAATTGTCAAGATGTGTAGTCATTAACCTGTACAAAAAATGTACATCAATCACCTTTTAGTTAGAGACGATTGCACAATGTCGGGATGATTGCACAATGTCGCACAAGCTCAATAAACAAACATCGTTCGTTTATGCCAAAACCCCCTCCCCCTCCCCCTAAACGAACATTCACAAGTGCGACATCACACATGAATATATGATGTAAACCGTGATGCAAAATGTAGCAGTCACACCACTACAATCAATGCAATGTAAAAACATGATGGTAAACATGAAGTTCCAACCTTATGAACCAGTTTATACTGACATGATGGTAAACACATAAAAATAGTACTGGAAATCCAGCACTGTATCTCACATTAGAAGTAAATTTTAATCAAATTATCGAAACCACAGTAGTGAATAAGAAGCAGTTATAATTGAAGGAGTGAAAGCTTTCCAAATTTGGTTAGAAGTATGAAAATGAAGTTCAGCAATCGCATGGAAGCCAGACCCCCTCCTCCCCTAAACAATTGAAGGTCGCTTTATTGAGCCTGTGTGACATTGTATCCCATCCCTTATGTAATTACAGTGGTGTACATCATTTAACCTGACATACCTTGCAACATGGTGAATTATGTGTTGTACAGCAGGAAAAGATGTAACCAACAATAGATAAGTATACAATGTACATTTAACTGTCTGCCATGCAGTGACCAGTCAACCAAAAACTCTCTTCTGAATTATTTATATCACATTGTTTACAGTTTCAAGCGACAATCTGAGGCGTGTCGACTTCAATGCTTTCTTTCCTACATTGTACTATGCTTGAGCACTATTAAGAATTTTAGAAGTTGATTTGCTTAGATTCTAGGCAAGACATTTTCAGGCTGCAACAAAAAAACTTGCCAGCCTGTGACTTTCGATTGAAAAATAGACTTGAGATATACGAGAACCATTCAGTCAACAATTAACATGTAAAAATGAATATAAATAAGAAAGATGTTTCTGAGAAAATAATTTGTTTAGAGAAACTTTAGAAAAAGATTGATCTGTTTCTTGTATAAAGAAACATGGATTCTAAGCTATAGTAAACCCCCATTTGCATGGCTTCCAAACTAAATGTAATCTAGTTCCTGACGGACCGTATTCCTGTATGTTATCTTCATACTATACCGTCTAGTCAATCCCGTTACTCAAGGCGTTAATTGTGGTTCAACCCCCATGGTGGGCGAATCGCAAATGGTGCATGTCAGTAGTAATCCATCACAAATTGACAGGCTGTCCTCATCTCTCATTAATATACATTGATACAGCTGGACTAATATGATATGTAAATGTCCAACCAGACTCCACCAGTCTGCTTAAACTAAAATCATGTGGGAACGCGACGATGTTATCATGTTTATCTGAACACTGTAGGAGGGAGCACAGAATTCTGTGTGAGAGTTACGGAATTGACTAGACGTACGGTATAGTATGGCGATAACGTAGTACGAAATACGGTCTGACAGGAACTAGACTAGCTAACATGATGATGTGCAAATTTCTAAAATTGTACTTAATTAAACTGTGAAATGACTATTGCATAGACCTTTTCATTATTATGGTATACTTTCATTTTGAAATTCAACAGGTATCATGCAGGCTCAATTCATGGATGAATTCACAAATGATAGTGTCCAAGCTACCTTTCTACATTGTTGTACATGATTTGATGTTTTGACCCTTCCCTTCAGACTTCTCTCAGGTGTCATCAGACAAGAATGAGAAACTTGTTCTATTGTTATGCAACTAGTTTGTCTGTGTAAGATGACACACCCACATGTATCAGCCAGTACCTACTGTAAAGAGAAGACTGATTAGGCTGAACAACAGTCTAACCTTGTACATTCTCTTAAAAAAAAAAAAGAAGACTTGTGAACCCTGTTTCTGAGGGTCAGTGTACAGATATATTTTATCAGTTTGTCCTGATTAAAATGATTGCATTATCAAACTTAAAGTAAATATAACAGTGAAAAATAGCAGAGATTGAACTATGTGAGATGGTATTAGTAGATCGATGTACATATTTTCAGATGTTAACCCAAAGTAAAATGTTTAAAAAAACAAAAAAAGTAAAAAAAAAAACCCACAAAAACACAAGTCTTTAAAATACTTCCTACATGTATACTCTTACTGACAGCCTTTTTGTCAGAATGTATACCTGTGTACATACCACACAGGGTACCAGTATTTGTGTTGAGAATTCACCCTACCCTTACCTCTACTCTAGGCCTCTCCACAGAGACAAAAACATGAATATGTCTGAATCTCAAGGCAATTATACTGTATATAAATTGTGTAAGGAAAGGAAATGTCTATGACAGCTGTCTTTGCTCAGTGTTTGCCATGTAAATCTCACTCTGTATTCATGAATTGAACAGCATTTTGAAGTGTACCACTAAACCTAGATTCTATGCTTGTCATTGATTTGGGCTAACCCACAACTTACAGCATGCGAGGGGTTAATGACCTAATTCAATGACAAACTTATAGAATGTAGGCTAGTGTATCACATGAGTTTTCTTCCATCAAATTACAATATGGGTTTTATTTTCCTCTTTCCTAGGGGAAATCTTGAAGTAAAAAATGAAATTTATCATATATTATTTGTATTTTATGTAACAACCAGGCAGTATTATAGCAAATATAGCTCATACCTTCTCTCTCCATTGATATACCAGTTATCTGGTCAGTTGACATGTTTTTCGAGATACAGATACAAATGGAAAATCTAAAGTAAAATATATTCATAATCACAAATATCAATTCATGGTGTCACATTCAATAGATGTATAATATGTGTATCAGTATGCCCTCCAACTTATTTTGATGTGCCACTGACAACAGCAACTTCTACTATTGACCCAACAAAATTTGGTAATCCACTACGGTACTCCTGACTATATAGGGCGACTCACAACAATACCAAATTTCTAGCATTTTGACTTACAACAAAAAATTCTGTTATTCAATAGAGATATGTATGGAGTATAGTAGTTTGAATAAGATATAATGTAATGCTACAGTTATAAAAAGTTATCAATAGATTTGGCATATATTGCAATAGATGGGAACTATACTAATTTTGAATGTTTTATATACATATTAATACATATTTGCAATAATAACTATATTGTGTGTGTATATATTATATATATATATGTAAAATTTTACATATACATGTATATATGTAAAATGTCTATGCTGTGTATCTTGCTGTGTATTTGTGTTGATATGGCACTTTTAGATTTAGCATATTGACCCAATATACTGCACTTGTGTCTGATGTCATGATTGTCAGCTATTTGACAATGTTTCCACTTCTGTCAGCTTTCAAAATTACAATTATTTATTTTTTTATCACAATTTTAGCTATTCTAAAGGAGATATACATGTCAAATATTTACCATAAGCAATAAACAAAAACCATTTATTGTAATAAAATGTTGTATTTGTTGTCTTTCAGATTTCTGGCTTATTCTTCACTATACTGTACATCTTGGCATATTTATTTAGCAGTCATTTTAGAAGACGCACAGACAAAGAAGATTATTACACCAGTAAGTAGACCCTTAGAATACGACATTGTTTTGTGTTGTATGGCTAAATGGACACCCCCACCCCCACCCCCACCCCACCCCTCCTTAAACAGTCACTTTCCCCATACTTGATCTAAGGGCTATAGTTATATTCACTAAAACTTTGAGGGAGGCAGGGGGGTAAGTTAATCCTCTTTGCCTCTTTGGCAGGGGGGTTAATCCTCATTCTACCAGGGGATGGAGGAGGGGGGTAATCCTCTTGCTGTCGGGGGAAGGGGGGAGGTACATGTATTTGTTCATACACAAAAAAACTTCAAATTTGGAAAAATAGGATTCCACTATAAAGCCTAGTAAATTGCCAGTAAGTACTAGCATTTGCAAGTGATAAATGTCTAATCCTGGTAAATTCCTGTAAATATCAGCATTTAGCAGGTGACATTTTAATTTACTGGCATTTAAAAGGTGAAATTTCTTGACTGACAAATTGATCATAAAATTGATCTTGCCCAAAAAGTTGAGGGAGAGGGACAGAGAGAGAAGCCCATATGTATACATATTTAGTTCTAGACAAGACGATGAAAAACCCTAGAACATGGAATATTAATATCACAGCAAAGTATTGTAAATACATCATATCATGTTATGATTGATCCTAACCAAAATATCACAAGTTATTAACCAACAGTAATAGGAATGTTTATTTAACCTTGTTCTAGTAATACTGGCCTGGGGGTTTTCAGACTTAGCTATTAAATACTTGCTTGGATAGAGTAATGAGATTATTGTTGCACATCCGCTATGTGTTTGAAACAAATTAAGATTATGTTTAGATTAGGAAGTTATGGATCCATATTAGGAAATATTAGTGACAGGTTTTTTGTCAGTCAGTGAGATTACGGCTGTGTTCATGCAGATATATATATATATACTATTTGCATCGCATCCTGTAACAGATATATAGTGTATGGTGTGTTTATAATGAAAGGCAGGCAGGTCAGCTCTGACGTAGTTTACATCGAGTTGGGATCCCTGGTTTGTCACTCACTCAATGGCATTTTTGTTCTGGACTCCTGAGTGGTATATGTAATACTTGCATTCCACAGTATTGGGGAATGTATCATGCCTGTCAAATCAGTTTGATTTCAAACAGACGTAGTTGTTGCATAGGGCAATAGATCCACTCAAGAGGCTACAGATTCTTGTGTAGAATGCTACAATAGCAAGTAATCAGTCTGTTAGGAGTGGTACTGTGATAGCTTAGCTTTTAGTACATCAGTTCTTGTATTAAAAGTGCATGGAATTTTATTATGACCTACATTTTTCTTGGGTAATATAAAATACTACGGTAGTATGGAAAATTAAATCCAGGAATTTTTAATTAACTTTCAATAGTTACCCATATTACTTGGATCTTAGGTTTGCCTATTTTGATAAGATACATAGGAGGCCAAGTAGATAAATACAAAAATATAGTATCTCCACCACTGGCACCAGTGATTTAAGTAACATTAAAATCAAAAGTAAAAGTTAACCTCAAAATGGAATCCACTCTCTCTTGTTCTGCAATTTGAAAGGGTGTCTCCTCACATAGTTGAACCATGGGTTCCAGCAAGATAAAAATAAATTCCTAGAAAAATGAAAAATGTGGCGATGAGAAAAATGCATATTTCTTTACATAGCACTGTACTATCTACATGTATGTACACTATTATTGCTTCTGGTTTGTTTCCTAGGTGATGATGAAGATGCCATGGTTTATAAGATTGCATTATGGATCTGTTCATTTACATTAGCCGTGTCTATTGGCGCTGTTTTACTACTGCCTATATCTATTGTCACCAATGAAGTTTTACTTGTCTATCCAAACAGTTACTATGTCAAATGGCTCAATGAATCACTTATACATGGTTAGTATGTGTTCTTACGTGTCTAGCCAAACAGTTTTTACATCAAATGTTTCTATGTCAAAGACAAGGAATGACTTTTTAAATACATATTGGAAATATAATGTACATTGTACGTAGCTTTCTTAATATATTGGAAAGAATGTATGATGTTATCGAACCAAGCATTTAATCGTAGACTATTTCACATGTAATTTCAAAGTAAATGTTTAGATTGTTCATCTTTTCTCTACATTATTTTCACCATTGTCTATTTTTTTTCTCTCTCTTTCTCCCTTCTTACTAGGTTTGTGGAATCAAATCTTCCTCTTCTCCAACCTTGCTCTCTTCATTTTGATTCCGTTTGCATATTTTTTGACTGAATCTGAAGGCTTTGCAGGCTCCAAAAAGGTAAGTTGTGTGATTTCAAATTTAATTCAAAAGACATGAAATTTGATAGTATGTATTTTTTGCTCTACAGTTAACAAAAAATGGCTCATTCCTGCAATGCAATATGACAGAACCCTATGATGTGTGAGTACAAGTGTGGCGTACTTGGGATTTGCACGAGTGCTTGCAGTGTTCTCTGTACTCATGCTTTCAAGTGGAAGTGTAGCAGAAAACACTGCAAACACATTCATTACAGAGACACTCTCTTCAAAAAGTTGTATCAAATTACTTAGACCAGTAAATCTACTGAAAATCTTCTGAAATTACATGCACTTGTATGTGCAAGCACTACTGCAAATATATATGTAATAATGGTCATGCCAGTGTTCGTTCTACTTTCACACTTTTATCTTGTATTCACAGGGTATTAAAGCCAGGATCTATGAAACTGTGGTTGTACTTTTACTTCTTGGTATGCTAGTATTTGGATTTACCGTTGTCTTGACTGCCTTGTTGGATGTAGACAATATCACCCAGGAATCTATAAGTGGTATGTATGTACTTCAAGGTTTACACACCAAGTAGCAATTTATTGAATGATATACAATGTTTTAGACCAACATTATGGATTATAGGTATGTAGCCAGTTACATGTTTGTTAAAGTTGGTTTATTAGTTGCATAAATTCCTAAGATTACCATTTTCAGAATATCTTAATGAAAACCTCGAAGATGAACCTTTAATTTCAGAAAATATAGCTCAATAAATGACAGTAGACTGGCCTAGAGATGGTAGAAATAGGCAGTGTCTACAATATAGTACTGTTTAAATTCTGGAGATTACCATTTTGAAGATCTAGACAATCACCGTAAACCTTTAATTTCAGAATGTATAGCTCAATAAATAACATTTGAACAGGCATAAATGTATGGAGCATTTCTACCAACGTAATTCGTTATTCCTTCATATAAATTAAGGTTACCAGTTTCAGAATGAAAACATTGAACATAGACAATGAATAAACCCTTCAACTCATAGCTCAGTATATATCATTTGAACAGGCATAAAAGTAGGGAGTATTTCTACTACTAACATAATAGTGTTATTCCATCTTATAAGTTAAGTTAGGTTTACTAATTTCAGAATGAAAACAGTAAACGTCTACACAATGAATAAACCCTTCAACTCATAGCTCAGTAAATAATATTTGAAACAGGCATAAAAGTAGGGAGTATTTCTACCAGCGTGATAGTGTTTTTCCATCTTATAAGTTAAGATTACTAGTTTCAGAATACCTGAAATACTAGTAATTAAATACATAGCTTAGAGATTGCTAAATTGCATTCACAATCACATGTAAAAATGTAAAATTGATCTGACTAGGTGGAATAGGATTTCATATGTCTTTGAACGTTGCAGAATTTCAAACGACTCCTGAAGAATAGCTGTTGGAGGTCATGCAAAACTTAGCTTACATCTTGAGAGTCTGAGAAAATGAAATTTGAAATGATGAGCTGTCAAATTTTAACAATTCTCACTGCCTATTTCTGACTTGATTTTAAACCACCCACAGCTGGTATGCATAACTTATATAATGTGTATATATTTGTGTGCTAATTAGTATTTTCAGCTGTACATAATACTTCATTCACATTAGAAATTTCAGGGGCGTCTGGGAGCCAGACATATCTCAGATTTGACCAGTCATAAAAGTACATTTTTTCCACGATGATATCTTAAATATGTATTCACTATCTTTTTTTGTGTAGAGCCAACAACACTAGCATAGATTATATGTTATTCAATTGTAGTATTTATGACCACATTTAGTGGAGATATCACAGCAGATCAATATCTGTTTCTATCTGTGTCTTGTATAAGTTTGATTATACATGTACCACCCACAAGCCAAGTTGTCCAGAAAATATGGCATTCATAACCTGGTTGCTCTACATCACGACAATGTGTGCCTACATCATTTGTTGTGCTGGCTCAAATTATTAGTCAAAATATTCTAAATCACAACTAATGAAAGGAATTTTCTCGTTTTTCCATAAATGGAGGTAGAATTACAACCCCCCCCCCCTCAATGTTTTTCTTCATTGACTCATAATAAGAGTTTTGTCTCGAAGTGACAATGCCTTCAAGTCACTCATATTTTTCTCAGCTTAACAGAGAGAAAAAATTGAGGATTATTATCTAAATGTCATTTTTATTAATATCAAAGTTGGATGAACTGATACGAAATATGTATTTACTTTGATAAAAACAAGTCACGTCATAACAACTATTTCTTGGCCCAGTGCCATATCTAATATCATATTTTGACACGATCCACTCATATTTTTTATTAGCTAGAGTTTCAAATATCACACATGTGAGCTGCTCAAATGTAATTAGAGAGAGGTCAAATTTCTCTCACCTACTTAGTTATTATTGCATATTAGTCCTAAGGAGGTCTTGGTGATTTCAAAGTTTGGATTAAGTTATAAACTTGTACTCTCAGATTGCAACTTTTCATGTTGGAGTGATGAGCAGAGTAAGGGTGTTATAGTGCGCCCTCTGGAGACTGACTGTAAAATTCTACAGACATGAGAATGTAGGAATTTGATATGATTGCATTTTAGACACAGTGATTACCTTACACCTCTAAATGTCTTGTTTCATGTATTTTTTAAAATGGAAGTGAAGAAACTGGTTGTTTTTTCTCATTTTTATAAAGCAAGGAGAAGGAAAATGTTAATAAAGTGATCAGCTATGCACCTTAATAAATTCGCATGACTATATATAATGACCACATTTAGTGAATAGGTAATGAATACGTTCAGCAGATACTTCAGCTTGAGTGAAAGATTTGTTCACTTTGATAGAATTGAATTATAGCTCTGTGTCCCCCATTTCATAAAGCATGTGTGCAGGACACATGATACCCACAGTGAAAATGTAGTGGGACATACCATTTATTCAGAGGGTTGGACATCTTTAAGAAGTGTATGTCTATTCCAGTCATTTCAGATGATTTCAGGACACTATGAAAAACAGGAAAATGAGGTACATGTATATGATATTATATGATAAATTTGTTGTTTCTACCTGACAGATTTCTGGGATTTTTACCTGCCATACTTGTACTCCTGTATATCACTGCTTGGTGTTTTAATGCTCCTCAGTAAGTAGACAGTCTATTTCTTGCTCTTTGAGACCCTATAATTGAAAAGTAAAATGCCATGAGTTCTTTGTTGTTTGTTTGTTTGCATTTGTTCACTGTGATTGGTCAGTATTCATCTGACTTGTTCACTGTGATTGGTCAGTATTCATCTGACTTGTTCTCTGTGATTGGTCAGTATTCATCTGACTTGTTCTCTGTGATTGGTCAATTTATACATTTGATTTTGACATCACCCTCCTATTTCTATTTTCAGTCTCAACACCGCTGGGTGTGACTCATTTGTTCACTGTGATTGGTCAGCTGGTTGTCAAACCACAATTTATGCATGATTTAGATGATGAAGTTCATTCTGCAAGATTTGAAGAAGCCGATATCAAGAGAAAACTAGAAGGTAAAAATCAAAATATTGTGTGTGAAACGTTGAAAACACAATGTGTGATCTAAATTCTAATACAAATGTAAAGTTGCGTGCATGTCAGACCTTTGAAAGTAAACCTACTGGCATGTTATGTTTTCTATAGGTCACACTTGTGTGTAGTCTGTAAGGTGTGATGTTTGTAGTGTAGTGTAGTAACTATACATGTAGGCTCATTTTCTAAGATCTCTCTCCACAGTATAGTGAAATGGCTTCCTTTAGCATGACATTCCATTATTACCTCTGACAGTAGTAGGTTAATGCTATTGGAACAATGACGTAAACGTGATGGCGCTATCATGTTCTTACATGACTTACATTAAGATTGGAGGTTGAGTTTGTAGTAAACTGAATGAAGTAACCAATTACAACCACGTGTCAGCGTGTGATTACTACTGACATGCACTGTTCAACCTTTCCCCAGCAGGATTTAGTTAGATTTTTGGTAGAATATGTCAATTTGACTATACGTGGAGAGAGAAAGAGAGATCATAGAACATGAGCCCACATGTATAGTACCGGTATGTGTCATGCCGCCCCATCAGCCATCACATACAGAGAGAAAATGGTTATAGGTCTGACAGAACAGATCTTACAGACTAACCAGTGTGTCTTCTAAGACCTAAACAAATTGTGTGGTTCTGATTACGCTCAAGTTTAGAATAGATGGGGTATGTAGATTTTTTGTTTTTTTTAAAAAAAAAATTTCATGTGTGAGTGTCTAGTTCAGGTAGTTATGTTTTCCGTTGTTTTCCATATCTCTGTGTTATTGGTTTCTTCTCATCAGATGTACAGCCATTACAAATTGGAAGAACAGTTTTATAGTGTCTTTTTAAGTTGATGTCAGTTTCCGTATCCAGTTTTTTCTCGTGAGACTTCACAATTTCGGCGATTATATTTATTTTTTTCTTAAATACATAAAAAAAATCTAAGGTCGGCAGTGAAAATCTAGGTGGGGTTGGGTAACTGGAACCAAACAATTTTTTTTTAAAGGCTTAAGCCAATTTGACATGCCACCGATGCACAACTACTTGTAACACTCAAATTTTGGTTCCCCCCCCCCCCCCATCCCTTACTATCTGATAACCCACAAAAAAACACTATTTTCATCATTAGTCACACTAACGACTGTCCTTTTACAAATTTTTCTAATTTTTATCCAGAATGCACAAACTTTCAAAAGATAAATTACCGTAGGGTAGAACTTTTAAAAAAGTTGTTGATTTATTTTGAGAAGTTGATTAATATTTATATTTCTATAGATATTGATGAATTTCTGGTACTGATTGATTCAGTTGTATCAAAGTTACATGCAAGTAAGTAAAATTCACAGAGATCGTAGTAGGACTTCCTTAGTGGGAGTCTGATATTCAAGTGTCATTTCAAAGCAAAGGTAATATATGACAGAAGTCCATGTCTCATGACTGCAAGTGTGGTGAACTCCTCAGGGTATTTGCATGAGCACTTGCAGTGTTCTCTGTGGGTTGTACTTTCACAAATGTAGCTCATGAAAGTGCAGCAGAAAACACTGCAAGCGTGAATGTAAATATCCCTGAGTACCCACACTGTCACTCACATGTCATAGGGTTCTGTTATTGTTACGTAATATATATCTGAAACAGCAAAATCCCATAAAAATCACACTCTGTGATCACACAATTTTGTGTACATGTACTCGAAAGAATCATGCACTCATTTACATATTATTTGCATACAGGTATGCAATAATGTTTTCGGTATTGCACTGTAGAGCAAGTACCACTAGTGTGTGCACACAACAGTACAACAGTGCCCACAATGATGAAATTTTCAGTCTATGGAAAGATAAGCATGTCTTGAATCATTCGACTGAGGACACAGGTCATTTAAGAAGTCTTTCTTATCGTGTATTTTTAGCATGTGGCGTACCATATGTTAATACATGTACAGGTGTAGGTGTTGATACAAATCTGCCCATACTGAGGTACCAACCAAAAGTCATTGAAGCAGGATGAGTCCCAGGATATATGTGTATAGACACTCTCTTTCATAGACCGCTGGCTTTATCAGCTCTGTCACAGTTATTCTAATGTAACCAATGAGGACACATCATAAAGGTGGATGTGAGGACATTTCTCAACTCAAACCTACAGCTATATAGCTATATGGTCCAAGTAAATGTTATCGACAGTTCAGTGAAACCAGAGGACTGTCTGGAAGAGAGTCTGACTGTAAATAGGGATATCATCACCCCATGAAACATTAAAAGGAAAATGATACTTTGTGAATTCACTATGATTAATAAAGTCTTGGATGTAAAAGGAGATAAAATGTGTTGTTTCCATTTGCTTTCACTAATCAGTATGGAGTTAGCATCAATCTAAACTTGGGTGAAAATGATGTACAGGCCTTGCTATGGAACCTCCATTAAATGTATTGTTGACTGTGTGTATTGTCATAAATATAACAATAGAAATAGATGACAATACATTTAATGTAAGATGCCGTGCAACTTGCAAGGCCTGTGCATCACTTCCTGCCCCAAGTTCTGATCAATGACAGCTCCATACTGATAAGTGAAAGTGAATGAAACCAGTACATTTTATGTCATTTAGCATCCAAGTTTTTATTACATACCGGTATAGTGTAGAAATGAGTGTAGAGGTAAAAGTGATTTCTAATGACTGGTTAATTTCTCTCATTCAACCAATAGGAAGCAATAACAGTCTGCATCAGAATGGTCACACGGAGCTGAGAAGAAGACTGAAAGAAGTAGAAAGTGAAAGAAAAGAGTTAGAGAGAAAACAAAAAGCATCACCTTGGCAACGAAATGTTGCATATCCCTTGGTTTGGTTGTTCTTATTTCTGTTGACAGTGATATCATTGTGTATGGTTGGACAGAATATTTTCAAGCTTCTACTGGGTTACGGCTCATTGCCTGTAGGAGTGCAGGTAAGCTGGTTTTCTCTCTGTTTCCTTTCATAAGATGGGATTGAAGTGAATTCAAACAACAAAATCATGTGGACTTTAAAGCATGCATTCTCAAGATATAGTCTAATTACTGAAAAAATTATTAATTATGCAAATGACAATTTATTATTCATAGGATGTATACCAAAAATGGTTAAATATGCAAATGACATTATTATTCGTAGGATGTATACCAAAAAATGGTTAATTATGCAAATGACAAATTATTATTCGTAGGATGTATACCAAAGCCTGATCATACCATATCATTGCTGTAAGGAAGATGTGTTAATATTTCATTCAAGGACTTCAGTCACAAATGCATCAATATTTCTTATTAAAATGTAAGGATTGAATTTTCATAGAATATTGATATCTAAATAATAATGATCTTTGTGTGTTTGTTTTTTATAGGAACTTGCTCTGGGTAAAGCATCATTGTCCAAGCTTGGATCAATTGGTTCAGCTATTGAAGTTTTACTTATATTGTATCCTTGCATACATAGCTAGTACATCATTAGTGGGTACTTTCTTGACAGGTAGTGCCTTCCTGTACTAAAATCAATGGTTCTGAAAAAAGCCTCATTTCTCTCTCTCTCTCTCTCTCTCTCTCTCTCTCTCTCTCCTCTCTCTCTCTCTCTCTCTCTCTCTCTCTCTCTCTCTCTCTCTCTCTCTCTCTCTCTCTCTCTCTCTCTCTCTCCCTCCCTCCCTCCCCCCCTCCCCCCCCCCTCCCCCCTCCCCCCTCCCTCCTCCCTCCCTCCCTCCCTCCCTCCCTCCTCCCCCCCTCCCTCCCTCCCTCCCCTCCCTCCCTCCCTCCCTCCCTCTCTCTCTCTCTCTCTCTCTCTCTCTCTCTCTCTCTCTCTCTCTCTCTCTCTCTCTCTCTCTCTCTCTCTCTCTCTCTCTCTCTCTCTCTCTCTCTCTCTCTCTCTCTCTCTCTCTCTCTCTCTCTCTCTCTCTCTCTCTCTCTCTCTCTCTCTCTGAAAATTAATATTGTATGTACAAGCTTGTCTCATGTCATACTTATGAATATTTGTTGAGACAAGATGGTTTTGATTTGGGGAACAATTTTGTATCCTGAAATTACCCAAGACTAGGAGTAAAGCCAGCAAACAGACAGATTGACAAATGCAAAACATTACTTGTACGTAATTAGAATCTTTAGTTGTGTGTGATACAAAACTAATTATTACTACCCCAGACTTGCATTACAGTGTGATTCAGCATAACAAACACTTGAATGTGGTAATGTCCCTAGTGAGTCAATGCTTTGTCCTAAGACAGCTCTATTTCATACAATCCCATATAGGTGGTACTCTAATGTTTTTTCTGTACTGACCATAGAGGGCGTCGATTTTCAAAGTTGAAATCAAAGTTTCCTTGACTACCATTATTCAGTTATGTCATGTTAGCATCTTTAGTTGGATTTTACAGTGTACCTTGGTTTAAATCCTTGCGTCCAAAACACAGTGATACTGCCATGACCAAGATAATTGCCAACTCTACAGTTTTATTGATACTTAGTTCAGCTTTGCCTCTCTTGTCACGGTGCATTGGTAAGTCACTATTTCACCTCTAGGGGTATAGTCATCAGTCTTTGAATTTAAAGGGGACATAGTATATGGTCAGAAAAGGCTAATGAACTTTTAGGAATAGTTATGCTGTCTTTCAACCTAGTGGTATGTATTCTCTCATATGACCATATGAGGGCATTGTATACTACCAGTATTTCCATCCCTTTGTCCCTGTGAAATCACAAGCATTGCTGTTTGATCTTGACTCAACGTTTGATACATACTTAAGGGGTATTGGCCATATTGTGTATGAGCATTTGGGCATTTGTAATGACAAAGTAAAGCAACAAAAGTTTATAAACTTAAGGAGCTTTAATCACATCTTGAACAGAGGGAAGTATGGTGTGAAAGTTTTTTGATTATTATTTATAATGTTATCGAAAGTAACAAATAAATTCAGCTAACCAATATATTAACATCAGTCAAAAATGACCATCTAAGATTTTTTGGAAGGGAAATATTTTTTATTTTTTTATTTGATAACTGACACGTGGTCAACTTATTTTGTTTTTGTTGCCAGGCATCACAACATTTGACTTACTGGGTGAGTTTGGACGCATTGACTGGCTTGGTAGTTTCTACATCGTGTTTGGATACAACGTAGCCTTTGGCGTATTCACAGCAATGTGTCTTGGAAATAAATTTACAATGACCATGAGGGACTATCTACTGGATAGACTGGGATTCTACCAAGGTAGATCACATGACAAATCACTGACAGCTAGCAACCCACTGTCAAGGGCAGTCAATGGAAGAAGAAGTCTACAATCATCAAAACTGGACTAAGTAATCACAGATGTTGGAAGGTTTTTAGGATTTGTACACACTGTGAATGTTTTCTGAAAATATATGCTGGGAATAGGAAACAACTGTTTTATTTGTGTGAGCTTGAAGAAAAGTGAAGCTTTTTAGTTTGCGGTCTTGGAGATAACAGCAGCTTTGTGTATACTCTGTTGTCTAACGTGTTCCAAATATGTGATCTTGAAGACTGAACGTTTTAGTTTGTGACCTTGGAGAAAACAGCAGATATATGTGTATGTTGTCTTACAAGTTCCAAATATGTGATCTTGAAGACTGAAGCTTTTGGTATGTCATCTTGAAGAAAACAGCAGCTCTGAGTATGTTGTCGTACAAGTTCCAAGTATGTGGTCTTGAAGAAAACTGAAGCTTTTAGTATGTGATCTTGAAGAAAACAGCAGCTCTGAGTATGTTGTCTTACAAGAAAACAAGCTTTGTAATCTATGTGTTACCTTCAAGAAAGTAACAGCACTGTTCAGTGTTGATATTGTCATGAAAGAAAACAGCTGCTTGTGTGTGTTATCTTGGACAAAATGCAAACTCTTGAATATGTCGTCGTAAAGAAAACAAGCTTTCTGTATGCGATCTTGAAGAAACAAATGGCTCTGTATACGATGTCTTGAAGAAAACAGCTATTCTGTATATTTTATCTTGAAGAAAACAAACACCCTGTGTATATTACTACCTTGAAGAAAACAATAACACTGTGTGTGATGTTGTGTAGGAAACAAGTCTTTACGTCTTTAAAGATGACGACAGTGTGTGTACAGTCTTGAAGAATAACTCTGTATATGTTGTCTTAAAGAATGCAACAATTTTGTGTTTCTGTCCCAAAGCAGTCAGTGGAACAGATGTTACATTTTTGTAGTTCAATGCACAGACAAGGAAGAAACTTGTCTGTGTTCTGTGCAATAGAAAACTGATCTCCTTTAATAGCCTTCAGAGGATGATGAAGATAATTGGACCAAGAGATAATGTCATGTTTTATAATTCAAAGTACATGTTTTGTTACCATGGTATTTGAGCATATAGAGTAATTATTATGACAGTAATCTTCAGCAGTGAAGGCCAAACAGCGCCTTCAAACTTTGGCAGTGAAACTGAGCAACCAATATTTGCAGTGAAAGAGGAAGTGCTCTCCAATCTTTTGCAGTGAAAGACAAACAGTGCCACCAATCTTTGGCAGTGAAAGATGAACACTGCCTCCAATCTTTGGCAGTGAAAGATGAACCCTGCCCCCAATCTTTGGCAGTGAAAGATGAACACTGCTTCCAATATTTGGCAGTGAAAGACAAACCCTGCCCCCAATCTTTGGCATTGAAAGACAAACACTGCTCCCAATCTTTGGCAGTGAAACTGAGCAACCAATGTTTGCAGTGAAAGTCAAATGCCATAATCTTTTGCAGTGAAAGACAAATAGTGTCACCAATCTTTGGCAGTGAAAGACAAACACTGCCCCCTATTTTTGCAGTGAAAGAAAAACATTACCTACAATCCTCGGCAGTGAAAGTCATTAATTCTCCGACAATCACCATTCCAGGTAGTGCAATACAGTTTGCAAGATATTGCATTCAGGTACTTTAAATTTTAGTTTAGTCGATATACCAAAACAGAAATTAAAACTGAGTGCAGAATCTATCAAAGAATGACAAGCAGCCCTACCCATCAATTAACAAGACAAGATTGAAGCTATGGGCAGTTAGAGCTTACTGATATAACTATGAGATCTCTGTGTTACCAATTCATAATTTTCTCGATAAAGATACTAGGCAGTGGATTCCAAGATAATCTAATGCAATTGCATGTCACAAGTACCAAACTTATCTATTCGTTGCTGAAGGGAAAAAAGACTTAAATTTGAGCATTGTACAAACTTTGATTTTAATGTGAATGTCTGAAGTTGTCGGCATAGATTTGTTTGACTTTTGCCACTCACTTTCACTAATTAACAGTCATAACTTCAACAGATGGGGTTGTTTCTTTGCTATTTTGCTGTTTGTTGCAGGTCAAAACTTGTGGAATTGTTTTGTTTAAAAGTACCAAGTTGTTGACATTTTGATGTTGGTGTATATAATGTGTAATATGTGTGACATGTAGAGAAGTGTGCCAGAGTTACAATGGTTCTCAGGATTGTAGTAAAATCAAGTGTGTTTGAGGGCGCATGTCGGAATTGATATTGTAGGTACTAGTATGTAAATAGCAATATTCTGTTACCAGAGTTATTGCAATTTCTCAACATTGCAGTCCCAGGAAGTTGAGGGCGCATGTCAGAATTGATGTCGTAGGTACTGTTCTAGTATGTAGATAGCTAGATTGTTACCAGAGTTACAGCAGATCCAGGGCGCATGTCAGAATTGATGTTATGCGTATGTAAATACATGTAGCTATATACTGTTACCAGAGTTACCATAGTTTCTCAGTGATCAGTACATTGAGGATGTGTGTCTGAATTGATGTTATGTGCATGTAAATACATATCGCTATACATTGCTCCAAAATTACCAAGGCAAGGTAGATGATAGAATACTTTGTTGTCATGGTAATGGCATAAATTAATCTTTTCATGTGATAATCAGCATTCAAAGGGGTTACTCTGAGAAAGTAATGTCACCCAGCTGTTACAACAGTTCAAATTATTTTATACCTTTCTATTTCATTTTGCCAGTATTCTAACAAAAGTTAGACAGAACTGCTTTCATAACAAGGTGCTTTTCTTTTGCATTATTTTGCAAACATATTTACTTTGGAAGAAACAAAATATTCATGTATGCACTCAATTGAGTTTCAGCTTACAGTAGAAACTTAGAACAAGTACAATGCACAAAATATATTTATTTTCTTTTTTTGTAAAAAGTAGATTTTTTTTTATGAACTGTGAAGTGTAAACATTGATTTTTTTTTCTCACTTGTTGGCCAGTTTGTAGTGGAAATTCAATGTTGTCATACCGCTAAAACACAATTTGTCATTAGATCATCCTATGGTCTTCTATTGACGTTGCACATGTGGTAGAATGAACAGATCTTCATCACCGTGTCACCCCGTGCAGTGAATGTTATGCATATTTTTTTTTTAATTTCTGTAGATATGGCATTGATTCTTTTCAAGATTTGATGATTTTTAGACTAGACAGCAAATCATCATGTCAAGCACACTGCCTGTCTTATGTTTTTTGTCATACTACCTGTTCTGTCTCAATGTCTACTGCCCTCTGTGTTCATTTTTATGACAGGTACTAATACATTCAGCATTATATATACCATACATCCACAACCTTCAATTTTATATTCTTGTAACTGTTTTGTCCATGTTTACTCAGAACAGCAGAAATGCAAATTAGTTGTAGATGGAGAAGCTGGCTTGCAAAATATCAATACACTATAAATTCACACTAACTTAGATACTACTGTGCCACCTAGGTTAGTCATAAAAACCACAACTTATTGCTTCAGGTGAGTTGTTGGAATACTTGTTAAATATTGATAAGATTTTGATGAAATATTAATGGTAAACTCTGTGCTTTTCCAAAGTTTAGATAGATCAAAAGATGTGACAATTTGCAGAAAAGGTCTGATGGACTCGTGACAAAATATATTCTTTTTCTTTATAATTCTTGCATTTTTACTCCCTAGCATGGATACAGTTGTGAACATTTTACCCATAATTCTTGTACTCTATGATGTGACTCCCTAGCACAGAGAAAATTGTATTCCAAATATTTTCAGTATAGTAAGAGAAAGTAGTCTTGTGAGAAATTTAACTTTTCCATTCCTTCCAGTTTCACACATTTCACATTCCACACACATTCTAGACACACATATATATACTAGACTCTTACAGAGTGTGTATCCAGCAATGCAAAGCATTTTAATCGAGTCTTACTATCTTCAATATTGTTTCATTGTCTCTGTGTACGTTTGTATGTAAGGTGACAACCATATTCCTGAAGTTGTGTCACTTGTACAAAACATCGAATCGTTTCGTGCACATTTATCAAACTAAAAATGGAAGAATTTGTAAGTGTAGTAGAGATACAAAGAAAAAACTATTGACTTTGTGAATAATTTTTCTCATATTTTGCCACATGCATAACATGACATGATTCTTCTTATCAACTGTATTAATGCAAAAAAAGAGACAGGTGCACAGGAGTTTTAAACTTTTAGACTCTCAACATTTTAAATTTACCAACAAAAATTGTATTTTGAAACTTTTTAAATGATGAACGGAAATGAACAGCAACTGTGCATCAGGAAGTATGCTAGATTTAATATGTATGCTAATTTGATAAGAATATATGAACATGGTGGAATGTACAGCTATATTTGCATATTATGGCTAATTTAAACCTGGTGGAATGTACAGCTACATTTGCATATTATGGCTAATTTAAATATGGTGGAACACACAGTCACATTTGCATGTTATAGCTGATATAAACCTGGCAGGACACAGCCATATTTGCAAATTATGGCTGATGTAAACCTTGTTAAATATACAGCCATATTTGCATATTATGACTGATGGAAACCTGGTGAAATGTACAGCCACATTTGCATATTATGGCTGATGGAAACCTGGTGAAATGTACAGCCACATTTGCATATTATGGCTGATGGAAACCTGGTGAAATATACAGCCACATTTGCATATGGCTTTGATAAACCTTTAGAAACACCCAGTCTAAGTAATGACAACAAACCAAAGTACACTTTTACAAAGAAGTTTAAAATCAAATGAGTTTGATTATTAAAACTAATGAGAACATTGTTATCTTATCTGTGTGTACACTTTGTATGTTTTGTATTTATTGTGTAGAAACTGTTCAACTGAGAAATAATACGTAAATTGTATTTTATCGATATAAAGCATCAACATCTGAAATTACATGTACATTAATGTGTTATCCTAAAATATGAATAAGGAAATATTGAAGGGTATTGGTCCCAATATGTGTGCTGTAGTGATATGCTGTACAAATTATGCATTAGTCCGTCCAGTCAAAGCAAATCTCAAAGCCCAATATTAAACAAATAGGTGCTCTCTTTTCAACAGCATAGCCCAATTGGATTTTCATTATTGTTGTGTACACTCCTTTAAAGCTGCACTAGCTGTAACTGAAGTATTATTTTTTCGATCAGAAAACTAAAAATACATTCACTGAAAATTGTTAAAATATCAGTAATTAAAACATTGTATATGTTAATTTAGGGTCAGTCGTATCTTAAGTATTACAGTAACAGTCTGAAATTGTGATCGCACTTGCGTGCTGATTTTAGGGTGTGGACCTAAAAATCAATTTGGATTTATTATACTGTATTATGTATAGAGCTGCACAAATATATTTACCCACAGGTGATCCAATACTGTTCAGGGTGTATGATGTATGAATAAGTCATAATTATATCCAAGGAAACATTCACACAAAAAAAGTTTCGGTTGCAGGTAGTGCATCTTTAATCGTTGGTTACAAACTTTGGTAATGGTGTTAACAGGAGCACCAACAATGCATCGTTGAATGATGAATATTTCAATCTAGATTTTGTGATGAATGAGTAGATATGTGTTACTGACTGCAGTGTTGTATTTTTTTAATGCATTTTGGAGATAGTGGGGGCCAGAGTTTGTGTGATTTAAGGTACATACAAATTATATCAAGTGATGTACATGTGGGGGGGGGGGGGGAGTATGTGCTGAATGATAGACTGTGTTGTAAATCGTTTTGTTGTACATGGCCCTGTGTTATAACTACCGGTACTTTATAATTACTGTTGGTATAAACAACGTCATGCATGCATAACTTTTTAAGCACCATGTTATGTACTCCATTTCAAATACAATCAAATGAAGTGTTATTTGTACTGTATGTTAATCATTTATGTCAGTCAGTCTTTATACAGAACTAGAAAGAAGACAATCGAAATCAGCCCTTTCTAATCAACAGCGCCCTCTGGTGGCAGTTTATGGCAGTGATGTGTGTTGGTGGTTCAATGTTATTTGACTCTTCATGTAGAATAACACCTTCTTCCACCTAGTGATATAGCATAGTAAGATTGTATATAATGGAAAAGGTTGAGTGAACACTGATGACACACCCCTGAAGTCACATACTTGTCCACAGTCAGCCTTAGTAAGCTATACATGTTTGAGAGATATATCAAACATACAGTTGCAACAATTATTATATTATAAAGCTGTATAGTATTCCAAATTAATAGTAGACACTTAAATTTGTTAGCCTTGATTTTCCTGAGTTTTTCCATCGTGGCAAAGTTTTTTGTCAGTTTTGCTGTCTGTTGAGATATAGAGATGAAGCATGACTTGTTACGAAGTTCGAATGTTTATAGCCATTTTTTTTTGCTTAGACAATGTAAGTGGACAACTCTGTAATTACTCTGTGTTAGATTTTAGATGATTTTGAATTATGTTATTGTTGTACATGTATTGTCATATATTGTATATTGTATTGAAGGAATTGAACTAGAATTTGTTATTTTGAATTTTGAATTTTTTTGTCATTTCTGTGTAAGTGGTGATATTGTGTCTGGCAAAGGAATCTTTTTGTCAAGACACTGACTTGTCTGTAAGGTACGCCATGACGGTGCGCCCTCACACATCGGTCATCACCTCTCACCGAGAGAGAAGAGGCCTGTGAGGGCAGTGACGCGACATAACTTACAGTCTACACATCAACAAGATTGTAGTAAAAACAGTTCATTGTGTGTTATTTTAGGGATAGATTTGACATAACTATGCTGATTATACATGCGTACATCATTATCATAAATATATGCAAACATGAATATATTAGCATACTATTTACATATACTTAAACTTGTCCTCCATTGTATGGTATCCACACTTTGTATGGAAAGTTAGTGGGTAACCATAAGGTTTCAATATTAAGACTAACGCAAGAAAAAAAGTACAGGGTATTGGTAGGCGCCAGTATCATTTCAGTCTTGTTGCTTTATTTTTATTAACTTAATTCACCTTTTGCACTTTTTGCAGTTTGTTTTCTTAAGTTTTGAAAAAGATCTGATGGAGTTTATTTTTGTGTTTTAGAGTTACTATAAACTAGATTTACTTGGACACATTCCTGCACACTATAAATACAATAGTGAAGAGTTTTTTTTTTCAAACGTGTGGCGTTGGCATTAATGGTTTTAATGTTTACGTCATGGCATTTCATTTCTTGCATGTAAATTTGTCTTTTGTCATACGACACTTACAAACGCAACAAATCATGCCTTGAGGAATAGAGCTGCACTTCAAGCATAATGTTATCAGTGCCTGTGGGTAATATAGTTTTGAATAAAATATTTCATGTCTACACTTTCTCAAAACACTGCCAAGAACATTTCGACAAGTCTGTTTGAAAAAGACAAATATCCGAGAGACATCTGTCCAGGATGTTTCTACTCATTACTATCCTTGCAGTTCCTCTTATCATTAATAGAAGGACTGCGCTGTACTTTGTACAGGGGACGGTGTATCATCTAAAGTCTTGATACACCATGTATTAAAAACATACCAATACCGAAACTTGTTCAAGAAAAAGACAACCATATTGCGTATTCAGATTCTATGAACTTTTATGTCTTTTTTTTCACAAAAATTCAAAACATTATTGACCCACAGGCACATATTAGTTATTGAAATATAGCAAATACATATAGCTGTCGTTATTTTTGATGTACCCACAAACTAATATTGTGATGTAATGTTTAAAATATGACTGTGTGAATTGTCTCAACTTGTGTTCATGTTTTGTAAATAGAAGCTTATTTTATAAAACCTTGTAAAGAAATAGAAATGAGAGAGACAAATAAATAAAAGTATTGTTCAAGACTAACCAAATACTTATTGTTTTCATTTCCTTGATTGATTGATTTATTTATTTATCTATTTCTGGTTAAACAAAAAGTGTTTTCTTTTTTGGCAGCACACATCCTTAACTCATTCAGGGAAAGTATAAATACACTATGTAGATTGGTCAGATATTTTGAATATAAAGACCTTTTCTGATTGGCCTAAAATATTGCCAGTGTAGCTTACCAATAAGAGGCTATAACAATATACATGCATAGAGACGACCCTTCTGATTGGGTGACTGTAACTCACCAATCAAAGTCAAATTTCAAATATAAATGTATATAAAAAACCTTGTCTGATTGGCTTAAACTATTACCAGAGTGTAGCTCACCAATTAGAGTATCTTCTTAAAGTAAAACATGCATATAGTCTAGAAGACGTTTCCTGATTGGCTTAAAATATTGCTTAAATGTAGCTCACCAATTAGAATGTACCTTTCATACAGTGAGGTTCAACTTGCTATGTCATCACAGAATGCACCAAAGAAAGTGAACATCTTAAAGTATAAAAACTAGAATTTTACTGTTTTCAGTGATTATGGTTTTTTGGTCTGCATACAAGTGAAGCAACAGCTGTTCTCAGACACACAACACCGATAGGAATAAAACTATTCTTGACAAAGCCATAGATGTAAAATAATAAAATATTACTCTGTGGAAGTGGAATACTTTCTATAACGAGGCAATAAAGAACACAGCCCAATATAGCAATAACGCTACCAAGGAAATCAATACTCTGTTTCAGTCTATCTGGACATTTCGCTGTCAGCATTACTGTGATGACTCCGAGACCAAGTACGCATCCTGCGTCACGTGATAATGCAAAGAAAGGTGTAGTATCAAGATGTATGTACTCTGGTTTCGCACACCATTTCATTGCCAGTGGGATACTCCAGCCTGGGTTCAGATTTAATGCTTGTAGGATGAAGAATAATCCGATAGCTGTGACAAGAATTAAGACACTACCTATGATATAGGCAATGAGTTGTAAATCATCCGTTGACGCACGACTGCATGTCATCCCTAATAACATACCTGAAAACAAACACACAAATTTTACTGACAATGCCTCCTGAAAATGTCAAATATATAAACCAAAACTCTACTTTCTAAACATGCATAGGGTGAATGATGACAAAACCTCTCCACTTGCAAGTTTCTCAAAGAAAACACTTCATAAAATGACAAAAGATATTGAAATCAAAATACTAGCACATTGATTATTCAAGACAAAAGAATATATGGAGAAGTTATTTCATTGTTGGGCCAAGGACTAGTAAATGTCTTATTATTGACTACTTCCTTACCAACAATGGTTCCCAAAACCACCTGGTGTGGAAAGTGAGTGGCTATAAAGAGACGAGATAGAGCCACCATTGTCATGACAACAGTAAACAGTAACCATGTCAACCACGCTGTTTGACTGTGACCTTTCTCACTCTTGTTTTGTTGGTGGTTGTTTCCAGCGTGGTGTACATTGTATGCATGCACCATTATAAACCAGACTGAGGCTGTCACCATTGCATGGCCAGATGGACTACCTGTTGAGACAATAGAAAAGACAACATGAAAACTATAGTCTAATGATGAAAGAATCGCTTTGTTACAGTTTGACTGTGGTTTTTCTATGATCAAGGACAACCCTACACATATCTGGAATGAAAATGATAACTTCAACTTCCAGAGATAACAATTTGAAGATATCAAGTCCCAACCTTTTGCTTGAATTCTCCCATCACTGTCAAGGAATGTATTGTTAAAAAAATTAAACATCGTGAGCACAACAGTGAAATAGAAATAACTGTAAATACTCACAGCTTGAGTCTCTGAAAAGGTATCTATGAATATCCCTTTATTCAATTTTTTTAGTTTTTACTGTTCAACTAAGTAGAAATTTTTATTGTTTGTATGAATTCAACCAAGGGGCCTCATTATTTATGATGTAACTTTGATACTCTTGTAATTGTTACATCACACACTTTCAAAAAGTTATCCATATGATAATTTACATAATTATTTGTGATGTCATATAACTGGTCTGTGATGTCATGATAATTTGCATATTTGTGACATCATAGAATTTGTGTATGTGATATGTCATGATAATTTGCATGTATGTGATGTCACAATAATTTGCATATTTGTGATAATTTGCTTGTCATTCATCACCACAACTACATATTGAGTTCTACTTTACCAGGTCCTGTTTCACAAGTCAATGGGTATTGGTTGATATCTGGTCTAGTGTTATCATTGTACAGTGATGATTCCTGTACCCACCAGTAGGGACGATTACCATAGAGTAACCTGTAACACACAACATAGCAATTCTAAAATGTCAATTTTACCACAGGTGCAGAAATTCATTCATCTTGAAGAAAAAGTCCAGTTAAACTTATTTCTGTCTTTAGTATACTTGTATTGATTATGGTTATCAACTGAAAGGGAAAGTACAGTCAGACTTATTTCTGTCCTTAGTGTACTGTGAAAAGTTCAGTCAGACTTATTTCTGTCTTTAATACATTTGAATTGATTACGGCTATCAACTGAAAGTAAAAGTACTGTCAGACTTATTTCTGTCTTTAGTACATTTGAATTGATTACGGCTATCAACTGAAAGGAAAAGTATCGTTAGACTTATTTCTGTCTTTGGTACATTTGAATTGATTACGGCTATCAACTGAAAGTAAAAGTACCGTCAGACTTATTTCTGTCTTTGGTACATTTGAATTGATTACGGCTATCAACTGAAAGGAAAAGTATCGTTAGACTTATTTCTGACTTTAGTACACGTGTGTGTATATGGCTGTCAACTGAAAGGAAAAGACAAAAGTATAGTCATATTTATTTCTGGATTTAGTACACTTGTATTGATTACTGCTATCAACTTACATATGGTATTTGGTGATAAAATCCAAATACAAAGAATTTCCAGACAAAAACATTGTGGCATAATGTCATTTCCAGAAGTTTTCCCATAAATCCATGCAAGAAATTCCTGAACACATGTCAAGTGCAGTAGGGCTTCTTTACAAGATGTCAAAGTTGAATACATTAGTGAGAGGTGCTAATTTTATTATCACCCCAAATCATTTCTAAGTTGATAACAGTACAGTAGTACATGATGTAACCTTTACAAATGATTTGAAATCTATCCGGGGCTTACCATTTGAGGACTGCATTCATCCATTCTGATAGTGCGGCTACCCAGACCACTTTCCGCCCAACTGAGGGACTGAGGCAGTAAACAATGGGAAAATAAATAAGGAATGCATTCCTTGGATCACCCATGTGTGACATAAACAACATGTATGCATCATATCGTCCGAGTGTAGACTGTAGAAACTGGATAAAACTAACGCCCTGTGCTTGAAGAAAATCCATTGTCACTGTCTACATGTATTTCCGTAGCCACTCGATCGATCGATGGAGGAAGTGAGCACAACCAGCACACACAAATGTACTTCGACCCCTTACGTGGCACTCTCAGTCAGATTTGTGACAGATGTCTTTCAACTACAGTAGTTCATATGTCACCGTGTTGTCCTTGATATGACGGCTTTGTGTAAAATATCTTAATACGAGCCCGAGCACGACAATAACACAGGATCACACGAGAGCGAAATTGTTGTCGTCTGCAGAAGGTCGCAGTGCAGTCGAGTCAGTCACACGTGAAATAAAAGGGTCAAAGGCTGATGTAATATTTTTGTAGCATGTTTTTGGAGAAGCGAGCAACAGAGACTGCGCCCTCTAGTGTTTAATTTGTACTGGTATCAACATCAAGCTGAGCTCCACTTTCACCTTCGAGCTTTCCACGTCTAATATTCCCCTAGTAGAGCACTCTATTAAAGAGAATATATTGTTACCATGGCAACCAGAATAAGCCACTTTTAAAAAAATCATTTTTGTCAAAATGAGTCAAATTGCATACAAGCTGGTATCCATGGATGAGTGCCATTTACATTCCCAGATATGAGTGTTACTACTCTCAGATGTTGCTGAATATTATGTTTTTACCCCGAGAACTGCTCAGAGTTGGTGGAGGTACATGTGCATATTATTTAATATTTGTTCTACCGAGTGCCCTCATGTCATTTTGTTGTGGATATCAGTAGGATCGGGATTAAAATTTAGATGTAAAAAAAAACAGTTGTCTGGCAGAACTAATATATAGAAAGAGTTGGTCCAGGTTATAATTAAGAATATTCATGTTTAGTCCAAGGCTAGCTCCGGATCCATATGTACCTGTATGTTTATTTTTGATTTAAAGAGTAGTCGCTTTGCGCACAGCGTTGATAATTACCTCGACATTTTACCTCATAGTTACTCAACACGACAGGCAACAAGTGACAATTTTTATACTCCAAAATTTAATCTTTCTTTGAACCATCATAGCTTCAAGTACGCTGCAACCAAACACTGGAACTCAATACCAGACTTTATCAAGAATCTCAATAATTTAAGTATCACTTGAAGAACTGGCTACTTACCAGCTAAACTTCTCTTTTCAGTGCTATTCCACTGTTATGTTATGTAGATATCATTTACTGTTAATTAATCTACCGATCGGCATATACAGCTGTTATACTTCTTATACCGTTCGACCATCTTTCACAGACGTTCACCTTTAAAAGTATTTTTCGCATTGTGTCTGAGGGTCACATTCAGACTAGTTCGAATGAACTATTTGTGATCCCCGCCAGAAATGTTCACCTTACATGTGTGTGTGTGTGTGTGTGTGTGTGTGTGTGTGTGTGTGTGTGTGTGTGTGTGTGTGTGTGTGTGTGTGTGTGTTTTCTAATCTGAATACTTTATAACATTAAGCTCTGTAAATTTATTTGTAATGTCGAGCTCTTTGTACGAGCTATTGTGTCTTTTTTTTCTGGCGAAAATAAACATTATTATTATTATTATTATATACATTGATAAGATATAGCGCTATTCATATGCAATGATCTATCAACTCTGAGTCTTAGACCTTTTAAGGCCCTAGTAAGTGCATTTAAATGTGCTTGATAAAAAAAACCGACACGGGTTGGAATTTATACTTCTAGAAAAAATCCTCCAACCTGCGCAAGAAGTCGCAAATTCAATTTTTTTTGTAAATGCTTCACTACGGAATTTTAAGAATGTAAAAGTAAAACACATAGGTAATAACTAGTGCCAATAGCCTAACAATAAATGACATTGAAATCGAGAATGCATCAATCACATATGATGAGAAATCACAAACGTGTACATCCCGAAGCGTTTGTTTATAAATAACTGATACGCAAATATTTCAGAACTTCGATTTTCTATATATATTCTTTTTCAGAACATTTTTACATGTAAAACGCCCTCAGCGGCTTTCGTATAAAACTCCTCCGGGCAGGCTACTGGTGTACGTATAGTACAAGTCTGGTAACGAGTTGAGGAAAAGATGCAATCGCAGTATATATACCGTTATAAGTCGCGGTGTGTGTTATCAAAATTGTTTATAAAGCAATTCTAATACTTTGCTAGTCGAACGTCGACGTAACATGATCACGATAGTTTTTTTTTAATGTCAACAACATTAATCATGTATAGATAGAATTCAAAAGTTTCTTCAAATTTAAGTGATTACAAAGGGCCAGCCTATACCTACCTACCGACCTATCCCACCCACCTACCTACCTACCCACCTACCTATCTAAACCTACCTACTTCTCTGCCTGCCTATGTACCTGCCTTCCTTCCTTCCTTCCTACCCACGTGCACCCACGTGCACCCACCTACCAACCCACATACCCACCTCTCTACATACCTGCCTGTCTGCATAAATACACCTGAATAATATCAAACAGTTAGTATGAAGAGTGGTTTGAAGGGTGCCTAGAACGACGAATCATACCGTCCTATATTCTTGGAAATTTATCAAATCCAATCCATCAATCCAATATATCTCGATAGCTACTGTCAAGTGATGATGGATACATTTGAATCGCAAATTTTTTTTCTAATAATTGTTAAATCATGTTCGATTATTATTCATTTTGTACAGTCACTACAGTAGCTTCTTTTTTTTTGGATTCAAAAACGTAGACCCTCCGACTTTGTGGGTTATTCTTTAAACGCACGAATGATGGCAGTCGTCCGTCAAAGACAAATAAAGTCTCTAAAGGCTATCTATGGCTTCAATTCTCTTCTCATGTCTATTTAAAAGTTTACGGGGTTACTCCTTCTATACATGTCATTGAACAAATTCGATGATTTCTCACTGACTCGGCTAGACGGGACCCCGGGGTGAAGAGACTCGGATATCTTGAGATTCGAAGTCACGGATGGTCTCTAGATTAAAGTCATGGTACATTTTTCCTGAATATTAAAGAAAATACCTATATTTTAGCAGGGACATGGTCAATCATTTATATTCATAGTCATGCAATTTTTATGTTGTCTAGGGTACCTGTTAGTCTCAAGGTAGCCTACAACATGTACATAGGAGGTAGGCCTAATCGGTATTAAAGTTCGACACATGACATTTTCTTGTCCGACCGTTGAACTTTTACTTGTAGTTTTCCTTTCTTTTCGATCACTAACGTTGAGGAATTTTCTTACAGAAAGTTTGTCAAGTCTACAAAATGCCACACAAAGGGGATTCATTGATTTGTACAAACTTTACATAGCATCCTTTTCTCATACTTGTAGCTGTTCTCTGAGCTGTTCAGTCGATACTGTTTACTTCGCGGAGTGACAGACATTGTTTTTCCTTAGCAACTCATTTGCATATGAGAAGGCACTATGACACAACATAGAAAGGAGTCACTCGGTAGCTAGGGATCACAATACAAGCGACAGTAACAGTGCCACACGCTATATATATTCAGGGCAAACGTGATCGTGCCCTACAAGGACTTTACAATCATGGCAAACCTTGAGCAAAACGGCGGTCCATTGACGCTAGAACATGACGGTAAGTTTTTAATGTTATACAAACTTACATACGTGCAAACTCCATTCGCATGCTCGTAATTTCGCCGCGTACGTACGCAGTGTGCCCCTCTCGATCTCAAGGCTGCGGCCGTAGGATCTCATTGTCCACGTATCCTATTTCAACTCGGTAATCGTAGCTAAATCTCTAATACACTTGTACTATATATATATTTACAATTCAACAAGACTTTACTTATAAAGTTGTGTGGTTCAAATCCCTTTGTAATAATGCGAGTCAATGAAGTAAGGTTTCCTCAGGGGAATTCCTAAAACCCTAGTGATTTCGTCGTCGAAGTAGAATAGCTATATCATCGCAATCATCACTATCAATCAACTCATACATAATAGTATTGTTGATCAACTTGGTGTCTAATTCCTAAATTGTGTTGATCAAACAACCGTTGGGTTTATTCACGGACGTACCGACAAGGTGGTCTGTGTTTAAATGTCTCGTGTGTATCTGTTGTGCTCACAAACTTGTTGAACTCAGGGTCATTTGTTATTAACTCTAGTATCGCTTCGAAGTCCATCAAATTTCATCAACAACAACGCTCTCTCCCTCTGTAACTAACACTGTGAAATTGAATTATCTAACATCTAGCATTTTCAAAAACAGGATAGTTCAGAATATTTTCACGTTTCAAGTTTAATTGTACGACGTTAGTGTCAGTGCATACTGTGGCCCAAATTCCAAAGAGACCAATGCAGAGTGGTGTTCACGTTGGTCAGCTAGGTAGCAAAGACAAGTTGTATTTCACCGTAAAACAGCAATCTCTGAAGGGCGACGTCGCTATTAAATTTCGGACCGTCTGATGGTTGCCCGTCATCAGTGGTATGATGTTATTACATTCGAGAGATTTGGTTGTTTTGATAAACTAATTATTATTGAGTGTCAAAAGTACTGGCAGGTGAAAGAATGAATGACAAGTGAATTTTAATTAATTAATTAGATTAAATTTTACTGACCTAATGATTGACAGCTACATCCCTCATATAAATTAATCGAATATTAATTAAAGTTTACAAACCTGTACACTTTAATTACTTATTTTGAGATTACTCATAAACCTGCATTTCATTTCATGATATTTATTTCGATTGCACTAACTAATCATTTGGTTGAAGTTTAATTACTTCTGTTCAGAGCTCTCCTAAATTAATTTATTAGAAATAGCAAAGGGCAAATTTTGACAACATAATGTTATATTAATCTGCTGTTGGAAGGATGAAACGATAGTTCCAGTCTTAGCTTATTACAATTTCTAAGTAATTTATCGACAAAATACATTTTATTTATCTAATCACTTTCCCAAAATGTCTTCAAAATAGAACGTAATATGATCTATTAATAACAGATTGAGTACAGTTTCTGTCAATTCATGAGTCATTTATTACAAATTGATTTATTTGCATTTTACAATTTTCTTTTCATGTTATTTGCCCAGCAATCGATTTAATAGCTTTATGATATACAGAAAAGGTCAAGGGTCATACAGCTTACCTTCCCATTATATTGTGTTGAGTCTTATGGCCGTCAACTGAAGCAGTCAGTAAAAGTGTCAACATGATTTGAACAATTCATTTTTGTATTTATTGATAACGGCTATATATTTTGTAGGCTGTATTTCAGCGTAGACATTTTTTTTGGTGGGAGCTTGGGGGAGAGTTAGGACTGCAGGGCGAACTACCACCAAGGTTGATATCAAAGATCGTTTTTGACATACTACTAGTGTTAGTCTGTTGTCATGGCAACTGTCATACCTGAATGATATTTAATAACACATAATTAAGGGTACTATTTAGATAGTTAATTAACATGTATAGAGATATCAAATAATGTGTTGATAATCCTACCAGGAGTGCACTAGCTGCAACTGGAATGGTTATGAACTATTTTGTTAGATAAATGGCTCACTCAAAATACCATACACCCTGAACAGTATTAATACCCCTGCAGATAAACATATTTCAATTATTTGTGTAGCAGTATACATATAGTATGGTACAATATGTATATCAAACCAAATTTAATTTAGGGTCCGCACCCAAAAATCAGCACCTTGCTGAATCACGATTTCAACTTATTACTATACTACTTATAGATAAAATAGACCATTAATTGACATGTACAATTTATCATTGGTGCTGAAACAATTATCAGTACATATATTGTTGGTTGTCTGATTAATAATAAAGTTAAGGGTGGGTTGGGGGGTTGGTAGATTCTGTCTCGTGCTATCTAGTCATTTAAAAAAAAATATTGGTACATGTAGCTTAGAAACTCTGTAGGTTGATCTTGACTTTGTACTCTCAACACTCATAGTCAAGGTCAACACAGTGAAGGTTCTAAGTTACTTCTTTACTAGGGCTTTCCACTGAGAATAAGGTTTAACTTGAACTAAAATATGTCACTGATACTTTACCATGGTGTCTCCTAGCTTGTAATCTAAGCTCTGTGGACGTTTTGTGGTAGAACATTATACTCATGAACATTGTATATTCGCAACCATCTCAGTTACCAGGGTTCTTAAACGAGAAATAACCAAAACATAGCAAGGTTTCGAAATACTGGCTAATGTGGTAAATATTATTATTTTCCCATATCTATCTCTATATTTTTGGTTGGAAACACTAGTAAAACGTGATGCAAACTTTAGTAGATTTTACCCCTGTAGGTTGAAAGTACTGTACTATTCATGTGTTGATATAATATATAGTTCCATTACTATATATATAGACATACCCCTAGGCAATTTATTGATTGTGGTGTAACACAGGTCGTAGAAGTCAATCCAATGGATAACCTTGTCTTGAAAAAATAAATTAAATCAAATAAATGGTTATTTATGGTTGAATGGTGGAAGAAATGTCGATAAGTTATTAAAATTTGAAAAATAGGCAATACGGTACATTTCTTGCCTCTGTTACGTTCGTATTGTGAGATTCCCAACTCAGTGCCTTTGGTAGCTACATGTCGCCAAGAGACTATGTGGTTTGACATAACAGATAGTAGTTCTGGTGAATGGTATTTTCAAGCCAGATAGTCAAATCTCTGGGCTGTTGTCTACACAGGTAGAAAAATAACCCTGGAAATATGCACTCTAATAACTCTGATTGGAACAGAGATTTGAACTCTCGGGGGGTGGGGGGGTGGGGGTGGGGTGGGTGGGTATATTTCTAGTAGAGAAACAACAATTTGAATTTCACCACAGTATGTAAATTTGCATAGCATCATGGTTACAGTAAACATAACTGTACTGTGTGAACAGTGGAGATATGAAATTTGAAACCAACAATTACTATTCTGAGACACTGTGTGATATGATATTGCGCCACAATATCAAAAACACCTGCCATTGTCAACCCCTCACCTGTTACATATTAATAGATATATCAATCACTAGAAATATGTGATATTGAAATTATTGAAAACGTCAAGGCTGGTTGTTGAAATCGCTCGATCTCTGGTAATTGATAATATTTTATGGTAAGGGAAATTAAACATGTTCAATCCTCGACAGTACAACAGCTGTACAAAAATCATAAATTTGTCTGCATATGATACGACTACATGATGTAACTGGTAGGTTCAACAAGAATGTCAAGTTGACAGACCAGACACAGGGGGTGCACTTCTATCCTACATGTTGTATCTACACAATTTTGAGTGCTTCCCAAAATTGCACAATTTTGACTGAAAAATATGAATAATTCTGATTTTATTGTTTTTAATTGCTTTGAGAAGTGTTCTTTGTAGATGGGGTGCACATTTCTATCCAAATTTATACAATCAGAAGTGTTCTTTGTAGATTTGCACAATACATGTATCTATCAAAATTTATACCAATTTTGAATACTTCCAAAATTACACAATTTTGACTGAAAACCCAGATTTTATTGTATATTAATTCCTTTAAGAAGTGTTCTTTGTTTATGAAAGAGACACAAACCAAACCAAAAAAAACCCCAGCAACCTGAAGTAACCCAATGAAGTTAGTCAATTTACAGCCATGTGCTATTTGTCCTCAACCAATAAACATTCACTGTATTACAAAAACCCTGTTATAGCAACAAGTTAAACACAGTATGTTTTCAATACAGTATTATCCACCTAATGTAAACATTCCAGTGTAAATAAAAGTCATGAAATGGAAAAGTACATTCCATGATGTGTGGTAGTCTAGTACACTCTCATAATAGCTATTGAATGTATTTGGCTTCTTTTCACTTTCCACTCAAGGTTTTCCATTAACTTGAATAATGGATGTTATGTGAATAAAATGCCGTCTTTCCTCTGGCAATATGAGATGAAAAAGAGATTTTTCAGTATTAAGTGAAGTATTTATAATGACATAACAATGAGAAGTTAAGTGGACAACTGCCCCCATGGGATGTTAATTTTATAAATGCATGCTACTGGAAGTCAACATATTATGGTCTTGAAATTAAACAATATCTATAGGATTATCTTATGATTGCATGGCCTTCAATTTCTGCTTTTGTTAATTTGAGTCTATCAAAGTAAACCACTGTTTTCTTTAAAAGAGTACAGCAATGCTATCTCGCGTAGTCTTTTCATGGGGGCAGTGTCCATTTTTTTTCATTGCCTCTAACAGAACAGAAAAATATATTCTGGCTTGTAAAAGAAAATGATTTTAGTGATTCTGAAATATCACTCATATCGGAGTAAATAAATAACAAACAAACATAATAAACAAACAATGGAATTAAGACAAAGGAAATTTATGATTGACAAAAAGAATGATTTTAATTGGTAATACAACATGTACTGTAATTAGTTTAGTTTTAATAATTATGTAATGTTACTGAAATTAATATGGTAACAATGGTAACATAATTTTAAGATGAATTAAGAAACATGGAATTTAACTTTAATTTTAGTTTTGATCACATTTCTATCAACATGTGATCATCCTTTTATTATCAAATTATTGTATTTTATACCTGTACCATAAATCCATACAGTACTTGATAATGGTAATTACGCAGTCATTAGGTTCAGACCCATTGTTGTCCAAGTATGCCATGATATTGATATAGCTTAATTGTGTTTACACTTGACCTTCATTGGTAGATTTTGAAGGGTTGTCCAAATATCATAACATCATTCACTCCCATACTTGACATTGCCTCTTTAACATTGTTTATAGTTACCATAGCTACTACACCATTCTTTCTACGGTGTTGCCATGGTTACCATATATATATATACCATTGTGGGTCTCACAGCATTTCTTGCCATCATGGTTACCAAATTATTTCTTAGAAGAGCAGTATTGATAAGGCATGTTCATAATCTTTAATACCCATGACACTTTGTCAGGCCAACTAGTAAAAGAAATATTTCATATCATTCAAAAAGTGGCAGGGTTAGGAAATCATGATTTTGTTATGTTTTGATAAATGCAAAGAGAATTATGATTGATAGATCATGGTATTGACATTCTAATTACCATGGAAACTATGCAATGGACATATTATATTATAACCAACAAACACCTATCATGGCTTGTATATTGTTAGTACAACATGTAGACTCCAGTACAATTATTCGGTAGATATTGGTACATACAAAACAGTTTAATAGCGATGCTCCCTGGGACTGGTGAAAGAGTTTAGTATGTTAGCTACATGTAGTTTGAAGGAATTGGGAATGATGAATGTATATTGTTAGCAGTATTTTTTTATTAATAGTGCAAAAAAAAATGAGAACAAGTAGCTAATGTTACCATAGTAACATGTAATTATGTAATGGTGAAATAACAACACAAGGCTATCATGCTTTTGAACAAGTGTAATATTTATACTGGTAGAATTAATGCATAATAAATACAATACAATGTAGGTGTTGAATGAGAGCCAGCAACTACATGTAATTGTACATTGGGATTTTGATGTTGTAATAAACCACAGCCTACTTTACCTCACCTTCCAAAATGTACATGAACTACATCAGTAGAAATATGTGCTCTGACTTGAATGGAATTTGACAATTGACACTTTTAAGGTTATAGAACAATGTCATTGCCACTAAAGTACAGACTGTTTTGAATTGGAACAAATACAAATAAAAACTGATCTCAAACTGTTTCCTTGCAAAAAAAAGGAATTAAACATTTATGGTACCAATGATAGATGTTATAAAGTTTAATAGGTGATTGGTGTTACTTTCTGTGTACAATTATTTTGACATTTGGCAGGACTATATGTTTATCCGATACATTAATCTGTGTATATATCAGGGCTCGAAATCAGCAATAGTCTAGGAAACATACATGTAGACTACCAAACACTGTATCTATATAGACTACCAAATTTATAAGGTGGTAGTCTGTTAGACCAATGGAAAACAATAGAAAATTGTAGTTGAAATAATTCGCTTGGAGAAATGTGACTGCCAAGCCCAAAAGTTATTTCAAGCCCCCATGGGTATGCATTTATGTACATGTATGTACCAGTGTGTAAATACTTGAAGCAGTGACTCTGAGACCAGACCAGAAAGAGACTTAAAGTTGTAAACCCTTATAGTTTGTGAACACACAGGATATATTCAACACACATATTGAACTCTGTCCTCTGTAATGTCCTCATGATTATAAAAGACGGCTATTCTAAGGATATGACCCACTGTGAGCTGTTTTTATTGATTCATAAAATAGACTTTAATGTGATAGGAATTCTCTCTATGTGGTGGACTGTACTTAACTAGTCTAGTATAAGGACATATATCACAGCTTTAAGTATATGGAATCTCCTTAACTGTTCAGATCTACTTCACTTCACCAACATTAACTATGTTGAGTCTTGCTCAATAAAACTACAGTTCAAATCATTTCACCAATGCCAGCATATACAATGAAATTCACCTGACCAGTGTGAAAGGAATAGACACAACTATGATTTTCAAGATAAACTCAATTGATAAGCCCCCTGTATATATAATAAATTACACTCTTTGGAAAGTTCAATTCAAACAATCAAAGCCAAGTGTGGTATCTGATAACAGGAGGTTGTAAAATAGATGTCTTGTGTTCAATCTCAGTCTAAGGTTCAATTCATTGTATTGCAAGATTATCTATAAAAAATAGTGTTTGTTGTAAGGTCAACTTCACTCAGTCTAGCTGTTGTTGTATTTTACAACCTCAAGTTATCAGATACCACACTTGGCATTGATTGTTTGAATTGAACTTTCCAAACAGTGTAACTGTTTATATACAGGGATCTTGTCAGTTGATTTTATCTTGAAAATCAAAAAGTTGTATCTATTTCTTTCAGGGTCGTCAATTGAATTTTATTGTAGTTAGTATATCCCAGTTTTCTGAAAGATTGCAAGAACAATCACTTCTCCTCACCATTCTACCCATCTGTAGTGAGTATTGAAAACTCACCATATTTTGATTAACGTAAATGAGGAAGCAAGAAATGCGTATATATGCAGAGCAGATGTGGTCCAGTAATTAATAATATATTTAACTAATCACTTCCAGGATAGCACAGTAACAAACTTGAAATTTGTTTTTGCACTTTACTGAGTCACAAACACGGACTTAATTGGTATACATTTCAGGTAGAAAAACACAATAAATATATTATATTAATGAAAGATTTAAAATCATTACTGTTACCTTCTCCCTATGGTCACTTTTATGTCTTCATTTTACTGGACACTGTCCAACTATACTAGTTGTAAATACATGCACTACATGTAAGTACCTGTCGCTCAAAAAAAGACTCAATGATCTGTAACAACTTGATATAGTTGTGTTCTCCTTAAAAGTATAATGATGTCATGCTGTATATCTCCTTATAGTAACCTCTCTCTCCTTCTGATCTTGTACGAAAAAACTGTGAAAGGTTTCAACTTATCCATAAATTTAATGACTTTATTTCACGCACAGTGGACAACAAATATCTTCTTTTATGATAGGGGATGTTTCTAAGTGACAGAGTAATTAGTGTAGCCAGGAGTTTCACCTGAAAGGTCTCCTGGTATGTGTATCTCTAGATATATACTGGTACTGGGTACATATTGAAGTAAACTTTCTATGTGTATTGTAGTGGTTCTATTGTAGTGATGATCACATGTACATGTGTGGTATCTTACAGACACATTTACACAGTCAAGCTTATCTGCAGAAGTAAATGTATGGTACGCTGTGAAATCATAGCTTCTTTGCATTTTATGAAATGCAGGAGAGATTTACACAGATACTGTAAATTGATTTCAGCAAAATGTTTGCCATATTTTGTAGGTTCTTGAAAAGATGAAAGTAGATGAAAAATTACTTACACACATTTTACTAGAGTTTCCCATCAAAATTATTGCTGAATGATATACAGGAATAGATGTAACTTTTATCTAAGGGTTAAGTCTATAATAATAAACTTTGTGTTTGGTTTCATTACTAATGTGTTGATACTGGAACCCTCCATACATGTAAGTATTACACATATGATGTATTGAATACAAAGCTTGTAATCAAATATAATTGTACCAGATACCAGAAGTTGAACAAAAGAAAGAAATTATAAGTGTGCACCCCCTCCCCTCCCCTCCCCCCCCCCCCCTGTCTAGAGGCTATTCTGGCTCCAAATCTCCTGAAAGGTCTTGAGATTTGAAGCCACTGATAGTCTCTGAATGACTACCCCCCCCCCCCCACACACACATACATTATTGCCTAATCTAATGGCCATTACTGTTAATCAGCAAATTATTGTTAGCATGACTGTAAATTAAGCTATATAGTCGTATAATGAATTATTGAATAGCTATCAACTAGTCTGTTTGCTATTAAAGTCATTAGTTGCTACCCTAAGTGCACAGAAAATCCTTTCACTGATTTCACAGATGAAAGGCTTGTAGTACTTTTAATACTTAAATCATAGCCCAGAGAGTTACAGATGTATTGTGATCAATAGCTACCACAGGCTACCATGTGGTTTAAAAAGTAGCCTGTAGTTTATATAGTTACCAGGACAAGTTTTTAGGCTATTTAGATTGCCATTTTGCCTGCCTACAGGTGTGTAACCACTTTGCCTGCCTACAGGTGTGTAACCACTTTGCCTGCCTACAGGTTTGTAATTACAACTGATATAAAGGGAAAACAGTGAATGATTTAACATGTACCATTTTGTGCAATGTTGAAGCGTGCTCAAATTGGTCATTATGATAGAAATTGGAATTTTTTGATAGGCATTTGAAAGGTACACTAATGTCCAATGTCTGATTTGAGCACCAGTTGATCATTTATTTATTTCTAACATCAGCAAAGTAATTCTTTCAAGCGTATTATGTTGGATTGTCTTCCAATCGACATATAAACTACATAACTTGTTATCAACTCTGTCCATCTTCTAAATTCATCCATTTATCTTGTCACACCTTGTCCTGTCTATATTCTTTCTGGTCCATTATATCCTTGGCAGAATGCCAATTGTGTAAATTATTCAAAGGGTTCTACCAATTGTCGATTTCTAGCTGTGTTGTTGATTACAAAGGTTATACCAATTGTCGATTCCTTGCTGTGTTGTTGATTACAATCAATACAATGTGTTATTGATTAGTAGGGACTTCAGTGTGTTTGGCTTAGATAGGTATGTAATCGCCGCACATCCAAAAAAATACACCGCAAGGCTCAGTGTCTCTATGCAACTATTAACAGTAACTTACTATGTGTTTCTCTAACTCAAGCGATTATGTTTGAACTGTAGAACTTTGTATCTTTGTTATTTGTTAATTAACTTTGAGGATGTCCAGTGTAAACTACTCTAGGTACATTTATGTACATTTTCTACTCATGTTTTGTTGATAGTAACTATAATAAACACTCATTTGCACTTTGTTATGTGCACTTTGAACACTTAGTATAACTGTACATGATAGAACTCTAGAATTCAGTACATTACATAAGTTGACAATTGTGGAGGGGGTGGGGAGTGGATAGGGGGGGGGGGATGAAGTCTATAGTAATTGATAAACCAGAATTAGATTATATGTTGTATACAATGTATATCTTGAATGCAGTGTGTGGATTTTTTCAAATGGCATTTTGTCTAAACTAATGTTTTTCATACTTTTTCAACAAGATTAATCAATCTAATCTAATCTAGTCTAATCTAATCTAATCTAATCTAACTTACATTTCTTCTAAAATTGGTATTGAGCATTTCATTAAAAAATCTAAAAGCACTTTTAAATTTGCATATACAAAAATCAGTCAAAGGAACTATTGATGGGGGAGGGGGAGGGGAGAGGGGAAGTAACACTAATTAACAGCATGTTATTACAACACTCTATTTCAAACTCATGTGATACATTTTTGCCTTAAAGTGTGATCTGTCAGTGTTTTTGAAGAGAATGGTGGAATCTATCGGGTTCCTCGGTCATTCTACCGGGTTTCCTAGCAAATTTATGTCCAGGAAACAGTAAGAGTTAGCTGATTTCTCTTCTTTCTGTTACAGGAATTCCTACACTTTAACAAAAACATTTCCTATATATGTATAAGTTTGCAATATTATTTATATTTGTTGTCTTCAAAACTTTTCATTTAATATTATAGTGTAATTTATTTTTGTATAAATAAATGCAACATTTACAATTTAATAATCATTATTTATGGTCACATTTTTTATTTTTTCAGTAACACCCAGAGACATGTCTAAATTTTATGGTGGTACAAGTGATATATCCAAACCTAACTACCGTTTCCAAGGCTACCCCGAAAGCAGTTTCAATAAACCCAAACAGCCTGTGCTAGGGGGCCCTCTGCAAGATCTTCCTCAATATGGAGGACATGACAATCCACATGCTAAACGAGCACATTTCATTGTAGGTAAGTAAATTTGAGTTTTTTTGGCGTCAACAGAAAAGTATGTTCATGTTTGCGAAAATGGAGGTGAAAAAAATATGATATTCTACATGGAAGGATTTGGAAGTAGCTTCTTTACACATCATTTACTCCTTAGGTTGCTGGAGAAACAAGAGTCTCAAAGCTAGTGTCTTAAGGGGTTCACAAAGATCATTAACTCTATTTCCATCTGGTAGACTCCCTGAGTTACTGCACAATATACTGACATCTAAAAATGGGTATTCAAATTTCTAGGGGATAAAAGCACATTAACAAATGGGTCTAAAAACTTACAATTCTTGGTATACCACTATTACTATTAGATAGCATTTCACCTCACTCTAGGGGGTCAAAATAGAACAAGAAGGTTGCACTTGCCTGTAGTAACTGCATAGAGCAGAAATTGCGATGTGGACAAAGAAATTGTTTATCGTGTCTATCTCAACATGAAATCAGTCTCACTGATCTTGATACATTGTTTAACAGTATGTACAAGCTAAGATGAAATCTCCTGTATATACATGTATGTGTTAGCAATGAATGTACAAGAAATCTCAAAGATTTTACCATTAGAGAAGTGAATAATTCTGGTACATGTGAATGTAAAGTGTGATGGCAGAGGATTGTAGGAGTGATCTTACAATATTTCTTGTCAATTTGATCATAGTCAATGGAATAAAATGAATTCTCTACACAAAGAGGAATTATTCATTTGTTGTGATTTCCAATCAAAATCATGTCACGAAATTTGGATCATTCAGTTCATCTGCCACTAAATTCCAATATTGTGTTTGCCAACAATTTTGTTCACACTAGACTACTTTTACCTGTATGTGTCACATTGTATTATTGTCACCCTCTGTTTACTACCATTTGTCACACTGTTTGCCTACAAGTTTGTCACACTTTCTTGGCCCATCCCCTTAGTGACACCCATACATTCAAATGCTACTTGTTACCAGGTGGGAGACATCTGTACGTGTGTTACACTTTGTAAAAGTCATTCAGCTTGTCCATGTTATGTGTTTAAGGTGATACGGACGAATTCTTATCAATGGTACCTACTTCATCAAATTCAGCCAATCTTTGTATTGTTGTGTGTTTGAATGTAGTCACTGATTTTCAGGCATGCAAAGAGTCATTTACAGTTCAAAACTTTGAGAGAAAGTATTACTAGTATGTTTACTTGACTTTGAAAACTGCCGAATAGCCAGAGACTTGTCTCTGTGTTACTACCTCTACACGCTGTCTATACCTTAAGGGTTTCTTGAGATAGTAACACCAAAACAAGTCTCTGGGCTAGCTAACTAAAGAGCTGTTCTAGTCAATTTATGTACCATTTAGTTTCAGAAATAAATAGAAACTGAATATACAGGATTTTCATTCATGCATGTGACACGTTCCATTTTACATGTATGTCATCCCCATCATGTTGAATAGATTATTTTTGTGTCTCTTTTTGTTCCATGCTTCATTTTGAATTTATTTTGTCAAAAATTATTATGAAACCATATTTTTGTATCAACACGTAGATGAAGTTTGTATCTAAAAATATATTTCTATTTAAGGATAAACTTTCTTTAAAAAAACCCCCAACAACCCAACTTTGCAACATACTGTGATACACAGATCACTTTGCATCTTTATGTTTCAACCACTGTGGTAATAATTACAACTGAATATATTTTTAAAAAAGTTTCTCTTATGTTAAAAAATCTGGGCAATTTTACTATAAAAATGTGTTTAACAGACATGAAATTTCTTCTAAATTTGTTCAAATTTAATTTTGAATGGAGAAAATGTTATTAGCATTGTACCAACAGCTAGCAGAGTTATACTAACTTACAAAATATGCATATGTGTAGCAAAGACTTATCCGTAAGGTGATAAGGTAAAATTTATAACAAAGTAATTGGCTGCTTTTGCACGATTGGTGGGATATTCTGTGAGTTAACCCCCTAGCATTATGAAAAGAAGTATTTGAAGTAGCGATAGCCAGTGTTATTATAGACTAGCTGTTACACACTCCAGTCCAAAGTTGTGTTAAAAATGTGAAATTTAGAGTCACTAGCTTGCAGCATAAAGCTAAGAATGTGGTCCATTTGTACCAGTAATACAGACTGTAATATTTACATTACCTTGTTATGTGTTCTTTGTTTTACTTTCAACTTCTGTTTCTGACGTCATTTCTCTGTAGATGAAACTGACACTGAACAAAGCGGTATAAGACAAAACAAGACACTGGGTGCACATAGTGCTCCTAGTCAACTTGGTTTCCGTGGTGATCAATTACAAACTACCGTTAACGACTACCATGGTGCCCAAACCGACAATAAAAGCAGTACGTTTTGCACGTTAATTTCACTAAAATAAGTCGAAATCTACATTTTTGTCAATTTCACTCATCTTCACTGCATGCTATGCTTGTTTTGCTGCTTTCAAGTAAATCACAACTTGGTGACCAAAACTAGAATGTCTCTTCTTGTAATGTGATAAAACAGAATATATGATTACATGTTATTAATTTCTACATTGTATTTATTCATATTCAAGAGATTTTAGCCAAAATTATTTCCAATTGATGAAATAAAAGGCATCAAATATGCAGTGACCATCACAATCAAAATTGACGTAACTTTTTGAAAAAACAAGTGCAAATTGAAATTTTGAAGACAAAATAGTGTACTGAATAGACGTGTGCATCCAAAAAATAACCAAAAGGCTTTAGTTATAAAAAAAACATTGCAGCAATGTTTTACTTTGCGTCACAGTACATTATAAAATCACATACAACACATAATATGCATGTTTGTACTTCATTGCTGTAATGTTGTGGTGTTTCTTGCTACCTGGTTTAACATGTGTGTTTGCCGGCTTTCTCTTTGGTGTAGTGTGTGCATGTAAAATGTGTGATGTTAAGATTCCAGTTAGTAAATTGTTGTCATGGTGATGGGTTCGCACTCTTATTTTAAGATTTCCACATCCCCCTCCCCCCGGAAATTCATATGGTTTGGTCCAGTAGTCACATGATCAACCAATATCATTTCATATAAACATGATAAACGAGAGACAATAGTTATGCATGTTATTAATATAATATTTTATTGCATTTTTTTATTCACTGTGTGTTTTGATAGTGATTGTTTAAGTGGGGTGTTGATGTAATTCAGATTATGTAATTCATATTTCACTGTTTGAATTTACATTAAAATATACATAAAAAATTATAAACACAATGAGAATATTTCTTTATTATACCACAAATAAGTAACACTGCAATTGCAAGACAAGTGTGCCTGTTTGATGATGTTTCTTACTGAACTTGTAAAACACGTTACTTTTCACAGTTTCGGTGTTAGTTAACTTGAATTGGGGTCTTTTGTACAACCAAGTAGTCTAGATGCTACACATTGTATCAAATCTCTTTACCCTGTGTCTAGCTCAATGAGATATCATGAACCAAAAGTTGTTCATGCAAATGAGTAAACGACAAGCAGTTTTAGAATGATGTAAACAATGTATAAGTAGCATAATGACTGTATTGGTGGCTTTGATTGAATTTGCAATTTCATCCCAGGACCTCATTTAGCTAGACATAAAGAGAGATCTTGAGATTTGATGCCACAGATAGCACTAGACTAACAATCAAGTGGCACACATATCTTACAGTCGCTGTAATAACTAATCTCCTTCATTTGAATCCATCATACATGTGTTATTACAATTTTAACATTTTGTTGTCATATGCCAAAATTTTAAATATGCTAATCTGACTATAAAACTTGTAAATAAAACATTTCTGTGTATATATATGTTTTCACAAGAGAAAATAAAAAAATTTTTAAAAAAAATAAATAGAAAAAACCTTTTTAAGTTTTTAAGTCTTTTAAGTAATTTATAGTGAATATAAATTTGCACTCTAATATTATGATGTGACAGGAGTTATGACAGTGGAAACCTAGCTTCTAGCTAACTACACTCTGAAAGCTGAAAGTTCGGTTTCCACAGTAGTAATCTATATTTATTTTAACATTGGAATTGTTTTGTAGGTCGTCCTGTTAACGGTCTAGACAGCACGTTAGAATATAGTTCTGACACGGTTCAACAACCCAGACAGACTCCACAACCTAAGAGAACATTAGTATTTAGATCTGATGGGTAAGTACATTGAATTTCTCATTTCTCCGAAGAACACACCTTTCATTTTAGTTGCTTCCAAATATCGTCCAATCAAATGAAGATAAACAGCACAATGAATACTTGGATCATACCATTACAGAACCAGCTTGGGGGAGGAATAGGTCTATGAATGAGGGTGAAAAATATTAAAATGTTTGAAATTTACATCTTGAGAGAGACGAATATTGTTTCAGTATTGATATTTATTTCGTGTTTGTTTGTTTATCATTTTGTAGCTCAGCAGAAGAGAGAAAGAAACTAATTCAGAAACGAGAAGCAGAGGAAGATATCGCTAGATTTAAAGCAGTACAACAGCAGCAGTATTATCATGAGACAGAAGAAAAACGAAAGGTTTGTTGGTTTTTAAGACATTTTTTTTCATGTAAGTGTTCACTGGCTCTGTTTGAGACAACCAAGCATAAACCAATATCACCTATTTTATATTAGTGTTCACTGTTTTGTGTGATACAACCATGCACAAACCAATACTGCCCATTTCATGTTAGTGTTCACTGACCCTGTTTGATACAACCATGCAGAAACCAATAAGAAACTGTACATGGTAAACTTTAAGATAGCAAGATTGAATGAATACAGTTTCTTGCAACATTGTGTCTAAATGAAATAAACTAACATGGCACGATGCAGACATCAAACACAGACATCAAAACATTGGCACCAGCATGTCTGTGTCTAGTTGTAGTAATTTAAATGGTTTATTTCATTTAAAGAAAATGTAGCAAGAAAGTGAATCATGCCACAGTCCTTTTTTTTTCAAAATGATTAGAACACATTTTTAAAGAAAAAGGGTGAAATTGATAGTTGTAGTGCTATTGCATGAATTTGGCATGATTAAATCAAATTTTGTTCAAAAATGTGAATTTCGTAAATTTTTCAAAATTGAAAATGATCGGAAAGTTTTAGACAAAAGTTTATATTTGATAATTAGCCTAATAAAACACCCTTGACATAAAATAACTTGATCAAATTTTATTTTTTTTAAAATGTTTGATTTCTGAAATCCTTCTGCCTTTGAATAGGATTTAGAGATGCTACGAGCCTACCAACCTTTTGGGAAACCAGGGGGTGGCGCACCCCCATCACAACAACCTAGAAGAACTAAACTGATTGCCAATATGGATTACTTAGGGAGAAATGAGGTGAGTAACCAGTTAGAAGCAACATTGTTTATGTGGTAGTCAAGGGAACTGATCATGTCACCCTAGCTTAGTAGCAGGTCAGAAATAGTCTCCCTAGGTTAGTGTTTGTAAATGGCAGTCTATTCAGAGAAAGTGACAGGTGTCAGGTAGGGTATCCATGTACTGTTGTGTGTGTGTGTGTGTGTGTGTGTTCAAACATTTCACTTTCTGCATGGATGTGGAAACACCCCAGATTTACAGTGTGTCGGGTTTTAGGAATAGCAGACACTGGTGAAAATGGTAGGTCAGATTTTATGAATAGCTGTGATTTTATCCTCATACAATCTGTGTCCACACTTCAAAGCCTTCGAAGTATTAACTAAGCTGACAGTATTGATTGTGAAGTATGGACTAGAGTGCTAAAGGTTGTGGATAAGGGTCTTTGATTTTTTAGGGTATTTTTTAATCCCTCGAGACACAAAGAGATTTATGTCAGCACACAGAATTTCAGATGAACCACAGTAAAAAGTTAGAGCAACTCAGGCGATTTTTACTACAGTACCCATATTCAGCGAAAAAAGGAGTTCTGATATTTCTAAACTGTAAAATAGAAATCATTGCATGCCTACAGTAAGCCATACATTTTTGTTAGGAATGATACGGGTGGAAAAATTTCTAAAAATTTTGAAGAACTTTTATGAACATAATAATCGTAATCTGATAAATGCATTTTGCATAATTATATAAAAATAAAAATAAAATGATTTTGATGAAATTAAATGAGATATGAAAATGTCAGATCTAGCATAGGTGTAAAGAACTAGCTTTGAAAATAGTTGTAACTTCAGTGAAAGTGTTTCGGAAAATGTAGGTCTTAATTAATTCAGAAATCAAAAATGACCAAAAATACCGACAATTATTGCAATTTTTTTCAAAACCATGTAGAAGAGGAAGTATAAAGTGAATGAAATTGTTGTCAGTGTTCGTGTTTTGTGGATGTTTTGTTCAAAATGTGGATGTGTTTGTTGTGCATGGTAGTTATTGTTTGAGACTTACTGAACATAACATGATTTGTACCTATATGTGCATGGTGTTTGTGGAGTAAATTTTCCAAACTTTCCTCTCAACAACTCTTGTGTTTTTAATGTCAAATGGTTAATCTTTCAGATGGATGTAACTGACCCAAATGTAAATGTAAGTGAAAATGAGATTGTTTGCAATGGGTCACTCATGGTTACCATAACAACAATGATATGTTTATTCTTCAGAATGACATCTACCACAAATATGATTACGAATCATCCATTACTAAATCTCACCAATTGCATGCACATTATTTTTATGTAAAATACTAATGCCGGCCTGCAGCTAAAATTATTTTGTATTAAGTGCAACTTTGTCAGCCATTTTACCTATGTTTGAATTTATAAATGGAAATTGTCGTAAAGGGTGGTGATCATTTTTTAATCATCTTTTGTGACAAATCAGCATTCCTAACAATACGATTCAGAATAAAAGGTTCAACTAACAGCTGCGGCATTCACACACTAACTATACTCGGTGCAAAACTTAAATTTTAAAATCTGTAAAACCTATGTAAATTATGCACTCGATAAATTGCAACAATAATTTGTGTGTTTTAAATGTTGTCTGGTGTAATTGTTAGGTTTTGAATGTTTTGTGACACATTGTGTTGGTGGTGATGGTATGTGTAGATGTATATATACAGTGTCTGTTGTCAGGAGTGATAAGGGTGTTTTGTTTGTGTTGAAGGAGTAATGAAAATCACACCACACACATGCACACTCACATACATATACATACACATAGACATGCACACGCACACACACATACACACAAACACACCCACACCATGCCACACACCCACACCATGCCACCCCCCCCACACACACACACACACACATTCACACACACCACACACGTGCACACGCACATACATACATATACAGACACATACACATGCACAGACACAGACACAGACAGACAGACACACACACACACGCATGCACACAGACACAGAGAGATAGCGAGACACACACACACACACACACACATACACACACACACGTGTACATGCACACACACAGCTAGCTGGTAACAAAGAATTGAGGCTGGTAAAATATACATATTTTGTTTGTACGTTCTGCTTTAGTTTTAGGTTTTGAAACTCAGTCGAGTGAATGTTGAGATTCAAGCTAGAGTTTACCCTTCATACTATTGTTATCAAAAACTTTTTAAAAAAAATGCAAAATCAAATATTCATCTGTCAAATATGTTATTCCCTTTCTCTGAAATCATAGCAAGAATTAATGTCCAAACTCAAAGAATAGATTATTTATTTATTCAAATATATCGGGTAAAATAATCTATGTTCTGTGTTTGAAAATACTATTTCTGGTGTCTGTCTTTTCAGATACATACCAAACATTTTTTTTTGTTAATTGTGATTATTCTGCATATAGATATCCACAGAAAGAATCCATCCACAATAATTCTATCTTTCTTGGCACTACTTGGTTTCCCGCTTTGCCATAGGATGTGATGTTGATGATGTTACCATGGAAATGATAATTTTGCTCATCTGTTTATTTTCCAGTTTGAGTTTGGGAAGCCAGGAGCTGGTGCTCCAAATAGGTCATCCTCAGGTCACGTTGTCACCAATGTACGCCAAGATGCTGAAATTCACTTCCAAAAAAATAGAGGGGGTGCAGCAGCCATACATAACCACAAACGGTATACAGATCCTATCAACACTGCAAGGAACTATCAAAGTGAGCTCGGTAAGTCAACTTTTTACTGGTATCAACATTTTTTTGACAGCGGACATTTTATCTTGTTTTTTTATCTTGTTTCCCCCCCCCCCCCCTGCAAAGATGACTGAATAAGAAAGGAAAACACATCTTATTTTTGAAATTAACAATGGATGCTTGCAATGTTTTTTTTTTTTTTTTTTTTTTTTTTTAAATTGACAATGAATGCCTTCGACATTTTTGTCAAAATCAACAAAAGATGCTTGCAACATCTTTTTAAAAATTGACAGTGGATGTCAATTATCAATGTCAGTAATTAAATATTTCCCCATGAAAATTGTTTTCTCATTATTGATTTGCAACCCACAATTTTTTCTAAAGCTTTATTTTCTTATTTTTTTCATCTACAGATGACTTAGCACTGGAACAGAGAACAAGAAAAGAGATGGAGAAATACAATGACAGGACTCAAGAAAGAAAATCGGTAAGTACCACTTCTCAAAAAAAAAAAGTCTGTTTCATTTCTAAAGAGATTGTTTGTTTACACTGCGTTGGTTAGCAACACAGTTGCTTAGTAACACAGTGTAGTGAACATGGAAGGTTTTCAGGTGTTTGTCAAAAATAACACAATTATTAGAAATTTTAAGAATTTTCACTTTTAAAAAAAAAAGTATTGTGCCGTAAAAAGTTTTGTATGTAAGAATAAGCGTATTTCAGAATCAAAATAAAATGTTGTGCATTGTCGTGATTTGTTTGGTGTGTGTGCAGAAATAGCAGTATTGTTGTTAGTAATCACATAATGAAATTTAATACGGGTAGAACACTCCAAAATATTGCACAGAGTTTGTGTTAAAAGCAAGCAGTAGTTTAGTCCATATACATGCCTGATGTGTGTTTCGTTGTACTCAATTTACACACGTGTTCAATTTGAAGAGTTAAAATCAAAATTATGTATCCAGAAGAAAACTAACATTTTTGCTTGTTGAAAATTGGAGGGTTTTTTATTGGGACAGGAATTTGAACTTTTAGCTTTAGGATTAAGATGGATTAGTGAAGTGAATAGAATACAACAGGTGGACTCAATCATGGATGTCATGGGGATTAAACTTGTCAGGGCGAGGATTAACTTTGTTGAATATTTTTCTCTTTTTTGTTAAGTGGGACTATAATCCCTTTGGTAAGCCTGGGGCTGGTGCACCGATTAAAACAGACTCTGGTAAGTATTAAAAATTGACTTTTTACCTCACTTCTTGCCTGTACGACATTTTTTCTCAATTGCAAAGTTGGAAATTTGCATAGAAGACATTTTGTATACCATATATGGAATGTATTTGCATATTCAGAAGATTTCCTTTTTAGGAGTGTAATATTTGCATATATTGCATATATGCAAATTGTTTCCATATATAGTATTTTATATATGCAGCAGACACAGTGTTATTATTTGTAGTGATGCAAAAATTGAAATATTTCATAAACTATGAAAACCTTATCTCAACAAAGAAGTGCTAGTGAATGGTTAACTTTTTACACCAATTTAACGTCCCACATGCAACTCATCCACCATTTTTATTCTTAATCCTTCTGTGAATGTAAATAAATTTCAGTAAATACTTGATAATTCCACTGTAAATAGTCAACTTCCAAGTTACAGTACCCACCGGAGTTGGTTAGTTCCATGTTGAAGTATGGAGTGTGTACTTTTTATGTACAGACAGTAAGATCCGTACCATTGCCTTTGGAAATTGTGGAGTTTTTGTCACACAATGATATTAGAAATTGATCCTAGTCAACTGAGAATATTTTCAATTTTTTTTGGTGCTAAAAAAAATTAAACAAAACTCATGCATTTTTTTGTATTATAAAGAAAATGAAAAAAAATAACTGCTAATTTGGTAGTCTAGATACAATGTTTAGTAGTCTATGTGTCCTGGACTACTGCTAATTTGGTAGTCTAGATACAATGTTTAGTAGTCTATGTGTCCTGGACTACTGCTAATTTGGTAGTCTAGATACAATGTTTAGTAGTCTATCTGTCCTGGACTACTGCTAATTTGGTAGTCTAGATACAATGTTTAGTAGTCTATGTGTCCTGGACTACTGCTAATTTGGTAGTCTAGATCCAATGTTTAGTAGTCTATGTGTCCTGGACTACTGCTAATTTGGTAGTCTAGATACAATGTTTAGTAGTCTATGTGTCCTGGACTACTGCTAATTTGGTAGTCTAGATACAGTGTTTAGTAGTCTATGTGTCCTGAACTACTACTAATTTGGTAGTCTAGATACAATGTTTAGTAGTCTATCTGTCCTGGACTACTGCTAATTTGGTAGTCTAGATCCAATGTTTAATAGTCTATGTGTCCTGGACTAGTGCTAATTTGGTAGTCTATATACAATATTCAGTAGTCTGTGTGGCCTGGACTATAGCGAATGTTGATCATTGCACTTGAACATGAGTTTTTGCAGGTCATCTTGTTGAAAAGTTGTCATGACAGTGTTTCTGATAACTTGAAAATTTATTTTTACCTGAAGGTCGTGTTAAGAAAGCTCGTGGAATGACGTTAACCAATGACTGCTTTGAGATGAGAAATAATCAAGATAAGGAAACTTTTAGGTCTCTTAGAGGTAAGTCAACTTTGAATACATATTGTACTTTTTGTTATGAACTTAAAAACAGTAACTTTATATTAAAATCGGATCCATTAAAGGTACACTAGCTGTATCTGAAACTTTTTTTGTTAGATGTAGTGATTTCATCATAATATTATACATCATGAACGGTATTGAATTACATGATGGATAAACATATTTGTATAGCCGTACACACAATATGATCCAATATATCCAATCAAATTGATATTTTGGGTCCACACCCAAAAATCAGTGGCCTCCAACATGATCATGATTTTAACCTGTTGCAGTTCTAATTATGATAAAAGTGATTTTAATTAATATGTACAATGTCTAATTATTGGTATTTTAAATTTTTTTAGTAAATATACTGTTGGTTTTCTGATTGAAAAAAATATACTGAACAGTTACAGCTAGCGCGTCTTTAAAAATAAGTAGCTTTGATAATTTATCTGCCATTTTTGTTTGTCTCACAGGAAAACCACAAGAAGAACGGATCAAAAAGGTAAATTTGATTTCATTTTCAAATTATTAATTTCCATAATCGCATATTATATTAGGTGGTTGGTTGTCATGGTAACATTATGTCATCAGAGATAGGTTTTGGTGGTGGTATACTGGCTCAGTATAAAATGTGTGTTGCAAGTGTTGTTCGAAGGTTATATTTTGATTAATTGTTTGTTGTTAAAACTTATAACTTAAATCACATTTCATTCCTCACCCATCTAACAGTGTAAAGATTAATTTTAGGGAGTGGGAGATCTTTAGATATTACTTAGTATTTAATACAATAATGTACCATTCTGGTAATTAGTGAAAAGAAGTCTTTGAGAACTAGTTGAAGACTGTAAAAATCACAAAATTTTCTAGTGGCAAAAATATCTGTGTTTACAGTATGTTAGATTAGGATTAAAATTTAGGTGCAACAAAAAAAGTTGTTTGGCAGTTCTAAAGAAAAAGTTGGTCCTAAACAAAAAAAAATAGTCCTTAATAATAATCCTTATGGCTAGATACTAATAAGATAATACTACAACAAGATTCTGAGATTCACATATTTGATAAAATTGTATCGAATTCTAAAACACGGCGGTCTTTTTAATAATATTCTAAGTTTGTTTAACGACATCTTCACCTTAATCATTAGTAATACTTTAACTGTAAATTTGGAGTCTTGTCCGGCCGTTACAAGAAATGTGTCGCTGTTTGATGATCATGCAAATGAACGTGTTAAGTTTGAGAACACCAATTTGGATAATGCATTTCTTGTAGCGGTTGTGACAATAAATTACGTAATCTTAATGACTGTTAATGAATTAATAAATAAAATAAATTAATTAATAAATAAAGGTATCATAAAGTATCCTCATTTTAAATTTAAAAAAAATAATTAACATAATTAATGCGATTGTTGTGGAATGATGTGATGTCAACATTCGTTGCAATGTATTGTGGGATGTTTTGGTGGTGGTGGTTGTAACATTGCATGATGGGATGCATTGCAATGCATTATGGGATGGTCAGCATTTGTTGCAATGTCTGATGGGATTTATTACAGTCGGTGACATGGAATACAGGTGATAATTATAGCAACCATGACAATGAACGACAAGAGATTAATAGTGAGAGAAGAGATGATGAATTAACCTATTACAAGGCAAGTCGGGAAAAAAAGGAATGGCATGTATTACAAAGTGTGGTTATAAAAATAATACAGAATATTAAATTTAAGGTATAATTATGTCAACAAATGTTGATGAAACTGAAATGATCATAATAATTTTCAAAACTGAATTGAGAAATACACTTTTGGATAATGGACTGATTTGGTCTCGTGTTGACGAGGACAATCCAGGCCAAAATTATTCAACAGTGAAAATTCTGGCATCTATTGTCAGTCTATATAAGAGAGATCGTATACTGATTTCCGTTACATATGAACTAGGCTCAACATGGGTGAGGAGTGCATTGTGTCTATTATTTGAACTATTTTTATGGGCCTCGAAAGTATTTATGTACTAAATCCAGTGTATTATAAGTATATGGTAACTTGTATGCTTTTAATCCCTTTTCACGTTTTGTCGGGTTCCTAGCAAATTTACGATTTGACATATCAGAGATCCTGATATGACTAGTGTAAATCATATACAGTACTTTAGATCCGGTGTTAAATCAAATTCGCTAACACTTGTATAGGTTTATGGGTGTTGGTATTTATGTGTTTATATACTCTTTCAGCTGTAGTTTATAAACAGATTACCTTCTCTCAGTTACCAAGTTTCTAATCCCTAAGTTAGATGTGTCAAGCTATGGTGGTAGCAGCTGGCTAAGACTTAGATTGTTCTTGGCTCACTCTATGTTACACCTTTCAAGTCCTGTAGATTTTCAAGATTTTTTTTGGTAACTTTTTTTTTTCAGCTGCATTATAACTGGGACCAAAATAATGCAAAGTTTAAGGTGGATTATATAAATGTGTTGTTTTTCTCAAATCTAGGAGAACAGTGACTATGACCCCTGGGGCAAAGGTTACGGTGTGCCCAATAGAGACAAACTTGGTTATGTCAAACGGCATAAATGGGGAGATCCTGTTGGAATTAGAGAATATGTCGATCCAAATGTTTCGGTAAGTCTCGCTCTTACTTTTGTTTTTACCTACGATGTAACTTTGATATTAGTGATATTATTCAGTCGCACAAAATTTATTTCATGTTTCCATAGTGATTGAAATGTATGAGTTTAATCAATTGTCTCAAAACCATATCATACACTTTTCTTCATAAAGAAAAATTTATAAATGGCATTTATTCGCAATCCATGGTTTGTTGTAGGGTGGTACATTGGAGACCAAATCACTGGGAGGTGGCGGCCATCTTGTTGATGAACGGGGTCAAAAAGTGACAAAAATGAAAACAACACTGGAACAAGATAAAAGTGGAGGTGAGTGCAATATAACCTATGTATGAAATTCATTCTTGTTTTGCTTTCCATCAGTGCTTGTAAGACATTGTCTATCACATCATGATGAATGAAATACAGAGATAGATGAAATATGTTTACTGGGCTGTTAGAAGCAATTCCAAGAAACATAAAGAACCCATACACATACATGGAACTATAATGTGATAACACTTTTAGCACTATATATGGAGCTAGCCCCATATATGGAACTGGTGTTGTAATACTTTTAGCACCATATATGGAGCTAGCCCCATATATGGAACTGGTGTGGTAGTACTTTTAGCACCATATATGGAGCTAGCCCCATATATGGAACTGGTGTGGTAATCTTTTAGCATAATATATGGAGCTAGCCCCATATATGGAACTGGTGTGGTAATACTTTTAGCACCAAATATGGAGCTAGCCCCATATATGGAACTGGTGTGGTAATACTTTTAGCACCCTATATGGAACAAGATCCACTGTTAGCATTTCTAAGGTCTACAAACACTTTGAAAATTTCAAATCACCGATACAAATAATAAACAGGAACTTGTTGACGAAACAAATTTTGCAACCTTTTTTCTAACAATATTTAAATGAATGCTTTTCTTTCACCAATTTGCATATTGTAGCTGTGAATGAAGTGTTACCTCTGTGTGGTACGACAGGGTGTGCCGATGATATGCTAGGTATTCAAATTGTCTTCTAGTGCATGTATTCTAATTAGCATCTTGGTAAATTTAATTAACTCAATTTGATTGTGACACGTTGACATTTACAGGCACGGTAATGTTCTTCATTGTGTCTACCTGCATGTGAGTGATGGTGTGTCACTTTGCAGGAATGCACAGATTGAATTTTGTCCTCAATATAAAAGGTACTCCCTCCTCCACACACCTCCCCCCCCCCACTACCCCCAACCTCATAACCAGCACAGTACAATCAATTTCGACACAAATATCTATATGGCAAAATTTGAAACAAATTTTAGTGGTTTTGTGTCCTTACAGTTTAGCTTCACGAGTGATTCACCTATATTATGCAAATGTCAAAAAAGTTACACAGTGTAAGCGATACAAAATAATTCATTATCTGATTTGATTAAATTTTCTTTATTTCGGGTACAAGCCCAAATAATGACAAAACAACACCAAAAATTACATTTAGTACAAAGACAAGAAGCAAAAAAAATATACAATTTTTCCAAAATATTTGATGAAAATATACAATAAATTTGATCAATTTTGAAATTTGTATAGAATAATGAATTTTGCTGTCTGTCAAAAAAAGCTTTTTTTTGCACAGTTTTTGAAAAATATTATATTTCAAAGTGTCGTACTGTATATTATTCAACATTTCTAACACACATCAAATGTTGGTTTATGGTTGGTAGTTGCCATCAGTATACTTACTCCTCATATAGTCTATAGTTGAAATAATTTCTGTTTCTTCAACCACCATATTTTAAAATATGATTCATAATTTTCAACATATATTTGAATGTATTGTCTTCTAAATGATTCAACAATATGAAATTTAAAAAAAAATTTCATGAAAATGAAAAAAAAATTACTGTGAAATCAAGACTACCGAATGAATGGAAGAGTATTAGTATTCATAGACACTGAGGGCGCTGTTGCATCTGCAGTTATCCCATAATATGGTAGTTGCTGGTGAAGGTGTAATGAACATAGTGGTGTTAGTAGTTGTAGTGGCACAAAATTTTCATTCTTTAATACTTGATAAAGTCACTGTCTTTATGCATGAATAGAGTAAATCTCTCTCCAAAATATGTCATTATTTTAATCTCTGAAATTTTTTCTTATATAAATGTAAAGTTACGTGCACGGGTAATTTTCTCTCATTTTAATAGGTATGGATATAATTGTAAAATTGTTACTCATGGCATGAAATAGTGTTAGTATTTTTGCAAGTCAAACTAATATTATAGCAATGATATAGAGTTCACAGCATGTAATTGCTTTGTTTTTCACTCACAGGCGGTCTGCATGGTCCAAAACGAGGCCCAGGTAATAAGAACTGCACTGCAGTTTAGTGTTGATAAGTGTAGCTTTTGTAGTACGATAGCTGTCGTACGACACACACACACACACACACACACACACCCTTTGTAGTCTATCCTGTAATCTGGTGGCTGTCATAGCACTCTATTGTTTATCTTACACTAATGAAATTTCTGTTCATACTAACTTTTCTTTGTAATTTTCTCATTGTAGGGGTGGATTATTTTATCTTCTGAATTTCTGAATTGTTTTTTTCTCTCCACGTCATCCCTGCAAATGAATTTTATATTTCCATCTTTCATCTATTTTGTTTTTGTTTTTGAATGTTTCCGTGGTATTGATGGTGTTCTATGTATTTTCCATGATTCCATGTATGATTAATATACTTTATTAATATCTATGATTTTTTTAATCGTAATTCTTCATGTACCTGTGTGATTCTGATGATGTGCACCTTCTAGTGGCAAGGTAAAGCAGTAACATAGATTACGAATACACTATATAAGAATGAAATGTTGTATTTCTTATTACCCTGAGAAAGAAACTTACAAAAAGTGTCATTTTCAATTTGGTAATGAGAACACATAAAAAAACTTTCAACCCAAAATGTCAATCTCCTGGTCTGCCACTAGAGGGCGATATTTGATAGGACTTTTCAAAATATGTTGCTGCTATACTTTGTTACCGGGGAGACTATCGATGAAATGTTCCTTCTTTCATTAATATTTTATCATTTTTCAGGTTTTTTGTGTCAATTATCAGTTTCTCAGAAAATTGGATAGTCTTTCTGTCTATTTTTATTATCCATAAAATATTGAGAGTGAATTTTACAATTCTTCAATTGATTGCATAAACATTGAATATTCAGTTTCCTTCTACTTTTGATAGTGTCTAAGGCTTGGCAGTTTTCAAAATATGCTTACAGCAGTTGAAGTCAAAAATTAAAAAAGAAATGTGTCTGTAGAAGCATTCATGATTTGTTGGTGCTCTGTTCACAGGACAAAAACTATAGTCAGACCTTTTTGAGTTTCATTTCGTTGAGACCATCAAGTCTTCATTTGTGGTTTTATGTAAATAATCCCAGGGGGTGGGTGAGGGCGGGGGAAGTACTCCCATAGGGTGGTAATTGGTATATGCTACCCAAAGGGGCATTTTTTCACGGAAACATGAAATCACTATGATATCATCATTCTTAAGAAATGCCTTCATAGCATCAGAAAAAAATGTAATTGACCAGATCGATGTGACTGGAAATTCCTAACAATGGGTGTGTTTTTGGATTATAAATGGGTAGATGTTTTGAAGTTGTACCCACTGACCCCCATCAAAAAATATGGGGAGGAGACCCCCTCACCCTAAAACCTCATGGTGTATAAGTCACTTCTAGATTGTCAGCTTCATCATTTTGTGTACTCATTAAAATCGATTCTGTATGAAATGTACCTCTTAGGTTGACACTTAAAACCATACCAATATTTATCAGTTAAGTAGTTGAAATTTTATATTCACTATTTCTTACATCTGTGTATTGTTTCTGTAGAACCCTTGGCATTACCAGTTGGCTCAACAAATGGTTCCAATTCATACAATCCATGGGGCAAGCCTGGGGCAGGTGCACCAATTACAACAGATAGCGGAAAAGTTGTCACTCAAACTGCAGGAAAAGTTATACAAGATAGAATGGGTCTTTCACCTTATAATCCGGTCAAACAAGGGGCAAAACAACAGTACCTTAAGGAGCTTCGTAAGTTATATACCCCTTAAGGGCGGCCCTTTTTATTTTTCTGTTTCTCATCTCCCGACCGACCCTAATTTGCAGCTCCGACATCAGAAAAAAAAAAGTTTTTTTATTTCCGACCGACCCCTGAGCACAGCAAAATTGTAAGGTTCCCCATGGCGTCTTAGGCCAGTTCTGCCGAGGCCACGACCTTGCGACATTGGCCCCCTAAAATTACAAATGAAGCAATAATTTTCCCACCTTGCGTCGCTTTGGCGCATTCATTTTACGGCAGACATCAAAATTATCTAAGTCCACGGCCGGACCAGGCCAGGCTCTGACTCAACGTGAATCCCACAAGAAGTATACTGATTGCGTAAGGGAAAGTTTTGTTGACATCATATAAGATACAGTGACAACGCGCAGTTCTATTGTTAACATAAAAAATGCCACAAAAAGATCAACTTTGATAAACTTAATCTACAAAATAAAACATTAGAGGGATTAGATGAGACGTCGAAATGGACGTCTCTCGTCACATGTTTTGTCTACTGCACTGTCGTGACCTCTGACCTAATCACTGACGTGTGCGAAACACTGAACTTGCTACCGGAACATCTATCTGCCATGCCACAGCTCAGACGCCTTCGTGAACCAAATTTATGGGACAGATTGTGATTTCCATTTGTTGATGGGTTAAATTAAATGAGTACATGTGTATTTTGATTCCGAAAAAGCTGTGTTAGGGGATCGTGTTGCATGATGTTGACAGTGCTAGTGACACATGTGTTGGGCACTGAATCAATGCGTAATCACTGGCATGGCCACTATAGACGGCCGATGCATGTGCGCCCGGTCAGACATGAAGAACGAACTTGTTGTGCAAATCAGAAAAAAATTAATGTAATATTTACAGAGCATCCCAACTTTGACTTTGTTGATAGTTTTAGTTAAAGATTCAAGTTCTGAGTTTCAAGGACACCTAATGTCAGCTTTCCGTATCATTGCAAGTTTACGGTAGGTAACTATGCTGTCATTTGATATAGCAGGACCAAATCATGATACACAGCCAGTAACGGTTAATTAATAAAAAATAAATTATTTTAAAGTTTGTTTGACTATTATTTGTAAGTTTTTCGTTCACATTTGGTACTTTTTAAAGTCAGGGATTTTTTTTCTTCAAAATGTCATGAATTTGAAGAGGGAATGATAAACACAGCAGTGTACTAACAATTTTAAAAATGAAACAAGTGGTTACAAGTTTAGGATTTCTCAAAGTTTTTATTCAATCATATGTTCACTGTGACTTATTTTGAAGTTGGTCATTGTCCTTGTCTGAAAAAAGGGAATTATAAATTTTAGCACTGCTATTCATTGATATTCAGATTAAAAATTGTGACTACCTGGCTGTCCAATCCTTCTAAACAATATATCATTCATATATATATATATATATATATATATATATATATATATATATATATATATATATATATATATATATATATATATATATATATATATATATATATATATATATATATATATATATATATATATATATATATATATATGTACATCAACATCTCCTGACGAGTGATTTACTCACGAAACAGGCTTGTAGAGACGAAAAACCCGACTTGATTTTCTTCTACCCTCAACATATACTCCGCTCTGCGTGCAGACGTATCGAGCACTGTACTACGGACAAATCTTACCACTGACTTCCTATATATATATATATATATATATATATATATATATATATATATATATATATATATATGTTGAGGGTAGAAGAAAATCAAGTCAGGTTTTTCGTCTCTACAAGCCTGTTTCGTGAGTAAATCACTCGTCAGGAGATGTTGATGTACTGAATATACCTCGTATATTCAGTATATTCAGTACATCAACATCTCCTGACGAGTGATTTACTCACGAAACAGGCTTGTAGAGACGAAAAACCCAACTTGATTTTCTTCTACCCTCAACATATACTCCGCTCTGCGTGCAGACGTATCGAGCACTGTACTACGGACAAATCTTACCACTGACTTCCTATATATATATATATATATATATATATATATATATATATATATATATATATATATATATATATATATATATATATATATATATATATATATATATATATATATATATAACTTAAAGTTACATAATCTTAATTGCCTTCTTTTTCTGAGGTGTAATGTGTAGTACACTATTTTCAAAAAATAGCTTACTGGGAACTGTTATTATGAATGGAATTTTTTTATGTTGTTAGGTAATGGTCTATACGTAATGGAATATCTCAGACCACAGTATCTCTATAGTGGTCTGAGATAATTTATATGAATATTTCACAAACAATAATAATTGACCCCACTCCCTGTCAAATGACACCACTTTTTGGAACCAAGGGGCCTGTGTCCCCACTTGTTGGAAACCTTGGCAGAACACCGCCGTCTAACCCCCCCCCCCCCTCTCACCCACCCACCCACCCAACCCCTTTGTTACGTCAGAGCAGCATGTGTCTTTCATCATGGCAGAAGCCATTGAGGTTTGATGAGGGACAGGGCTCAAAATTAATACTGTCACGCGGTACATTTTGCTGCAATGCAATAATAGCTCAGAATATTTCCATCATTTTCAAAATTATGCTTAAAATTGGTAAAAGTCATACTGCATTCCAAATTTCTTGACCAGTTTTTAGCTTTAAATCAGTTGTATTATCAGGGAAATGACCGACTCCATAGCCGTTTCATGACCCATGACATGTATGACCTTTGAAGACATTCCAATGTTTACATTATTACTTTTAATTACTTTTAAACAGTAAATCCCAAAGGGGTTCTGAGTTCTAGAAATGCTTGACATGTTATCTGGTGGATTATTTTGACAAGTTCACACTGAAGAAAAATGTTTCATAGAAGTAATGGTTTATATAAATGAAAATTCATCTAGCACACTGATCAGTGACAATCACATACGTGTTTCAAAAAGTTACACACTAAAGTTCAAATTGGATAACTTGAAAACATTGTTAGCGATGGCAATGCCACTTTGATTAATAGGACGAATGTATTAGTACTCCTGATAAAATCACACAATAGTTCATGGCTACAGATATACACCCATCAGGATGATAAGTATTTAATCATCTTCTTACAAAGTTGTTCTACAGACTTGTCAACCTTGCTAAAATGAAGGAAAGAGACTTGTAACAAGGAAATCAATAAAGAGAAGAGAAATGAAGTTGTATAGAGACTAACAGGACAGAAAGGACAGAGAATAGAACTGAAAAAATACATTTTTTTTTCTTGCCCCCCTTTTTTTTTTATTTCGCCCGCCCGACCCGCCTGACTATTCCATTGGAGATGAGAAACAAAAAAAAAAAAAACCTCACCCTAACATGAACAACATGTATATCAAACAATTCTGAAAAAGAGATGAAATGTACAATGTATATTCTTTTTGTGTGTGAGTGCGTGCGTACATGCATGCATGTAGTATGTGTGTGTGTGTGTGTGTGTGTGTGTGTGTGTGTGTGTGTGTGTGTGTGTGTGTGTGTGTGTGTGTGTGAGCATGTATATGTGTGGGGAGGTATGTATATGTGGGGATGTATGTGTGCATTGGTTCATTTATGTGTGTTCATGGCGTGTCTAAACGTGTATGTGGTGTATGTGTACATTCGAAATGTGATGTGCGTTTGTGTGTGTGTGTGTGTGTGTGTATGTATGTCTGTGTGTGTGTGTGTGTGTGTGTATGTATGTCTGTGTGTGTGTGTGTATACAATATTGTCATATGAACTATTATGTTATGCAGGGTATTAAACATAACAAGTATTTTCATCATTGTAACAATCGTCATCTTCCTTGTATGTGATAGAAAGTGAAATCCAAACTCAACACCAAATGAAGCAACAACAAGACTACGATCTAAAGAGTGGAGGTGAAGAGTTAGCTTCATGGATGAGACGCGGACAAGTCGGATATCCAAAAAGAGATCCTGTTACAGGACAACATTTGTCAAATCCAAAACAGACGTCTGATGTAACAGCACAGGTATGTCATGTGACTGTCATGTGATACCCATAATTCCATTTTACACTATGATACAAATTCAAAACAAGCACCTGTAGTAATAGTGTCACATGTATATCATGTGACAGTCATATGATAGCTATAATTCCCTTTTTACAATACAAGTCCACAACAAACACCTGTAGTAAGTGTCACATGTATATCATGTGATAGTCATGTGATCATAAGGCCAAAAAATAATAATTTAATTCCGGTAACCCGGACCCAACCTAGTTTTTTTCTGCCATCCTATACTTTTCTTTAGGTAATTTGAAAAAATTATCATGGCTTTAGATTTTCAAGTCATTACTTTATTAAAATTATTGTTTATTTTTCCCCCGTCAGAGAATGGACATTCGACGTCAAGTAGTACCTGAATACCAGACAGCTCTAGACAGACAAGCGTACGACAGATCAAAACAACAACAGATAGCTAAGAAAGAATCAGCATTGCTTTCAGAGAGGGTGAGTAATGATTAAGCAGAGAACAAACAAACAAACAAACACATAAATCATGCTCAGTAGTAGTCTGAAATTGTTTTGCAGTATTTTGCTTCTTTTTCTGACACTTTTAATTTTTCCAATTTTTTTCATAAATTTGTTTGCACATAATCATTAAAGGGGCACAAACTGCAACTAGAACATTTTTTGAAACTAGTTTCTTAAATATATATCTACTATAAACCAAATTTTTACAGAAGATTTATTTTCGCTTAATTCACTGGAAAAAGATTATAGTAGTGAAAATATCTAGGTTTACAGTATCATACACCCTGAATAGTATTGAATCCATCGGTTGGTAAACATTTTTGGGTAGTGTGAGGCAATAAATCCAATCAAATAGATTTTTGAGTCCATACCCAAAAATCAGCACCTGCAATGAAATGATAATTTCAAACTACTTATAGATAGAATAGACTTCTAATTAACATGTACAATGTCTAATTATTGGTATTTTAACAATTTTCAGTGAATATATTGTTTGTTGTGTAGTTGAAAAAATAATACTGCAGTTGCAGCTAGTGGAGCTTTAATACATCTTTGTGCGTAATATTTGCTGCATCATCAATGTTTTACGTGATTCAACTTTTTTTTGATGAAATTGATATGTTGTGTTTGCAGCATCTTGACACAATGAACGGTGTATGGGGTAGGCCTGGGGGAGGAGCACCAGTTGGTGGCTATGGCAACAAAAAACAAACACTAGATATGGAGAGAAGTGTGCAGGTAAGATTAGGTCATATTTTGAACTTTGAACTTTGAACTTTATTAACTTTTTTTTTAAGATTACTAACAAAGAATGCGTGGTGATATTCTTAAGTACTTTTGGTTATCCGCCCCAAGGGGAGCCTCAGGTCAGGGTAAATAATATTTCACTTGGATGTAAGATCTGAATGCATTTTGTGTACTATGGGAAACTCAAATGCTACTAGCATTATATCCATGATTCATGATATATGTGTATGAATTGGTGTGTCTTTCGAAGTAGAAAATGTTTTTATCTAAAAAATGTGGAGAGAGGTCTTGAAAGATAGTGTAATTCTATTGTAATGGATACAAATAACCAGTCGTACATTGTCCCAATATATTGGGTCAGGTCAGGTTCAGTCTGGTTAGGTCAGGTCAATCTTCAAGCTTCCCCTGCCCAGTCAACTTGGAATCCTGCGAATATGATGTCACATATTAATGAAACATAATTTAGGGCAACTTAAGGTGCCTTGAGGCTCCCCAGGTGGCATAATTATCGCCGTGGTAGCAGACATTTCTACAGTAGCACCCTCTAGTGTTATAAATTTGTAAGAATGTAGTGGCAGATAAACAGATGTTGAAAATCGAGTGTTTACTATTGATATTATGGTGATATTCACAACAATAACTTTTTTAGCGATGTATGAAATAGGATGTAACAAAAACTAGATGGTGGCAATTTCACAAAAATATTTACTTGAAATGAGTCATTATGTGGAATGTGTTATCCTTGGTTGAGAAAGTACTGAAAATTTAGGAATGGAAAGGTGTTCTCACAAGAGGGTGTGCAATACTGAAAGTTCCTTACCTCTAGAGGGTGCACTTTATTAGAAAAGAACTTACCACTAGATGGCACTATTTCAAGTAGTGGAAAAAGTAAAAGATAAATTGTGTAAAAATTAAAATAGAGATTGTTTTAATAATCAGAAACTATGGAAATGATAAAGAATAAATACACAACACTTTGATACTTTCCTTGGTATATTATATTATAGCATTGTAATATTTCAACTAGTTAGAAACTCGCTATAAAAATTATGACGATTTCTTAATGGAAAACGCTTTGACGCTACACTGCTGTTTTAGTATTGTAATTAATGCAATGATAAATTGATACATATTAACAAGTTAGTAGCATTTCATGTTTTAGATGTAGTAGCTAACACATGTTATGACAGTTTATGTTAGAACACTGCTTTATCCAGACATACACAGAAAAACAGAAACCACAATGCACAAAAATACAATGTACATTACCGGGTATATTTAGAAAAAATTTGAGTTGTCAAAAAAAAGGGAAAAAATTGACAAGAAAACAAAATGTGAAGTTTTAAAAACAATTATTCATTTCTCAACTGCTTTGTCTTTGAAGAACACTGATTTTATTTTGAAATTTCTGATTTCTGAAATTTCTAGGAGAATAATGAAGAAAGATGTCAGCTGCCATGTTTTATATTCAAAATTGTGACTTTCTGTCATTTTGGAATGTTTCGAATCCTTTATATTTAAAAAAAAAGAATTAAGAAATTTTACTCAGTTTGACAATACCATGGGAACCTCAGCTAACTCACAAGAGTAAAGAAAAACAAACAAATATACAAACAAGTAATTGAATAAACAGTTTGCTTTGAAATACATCCCAGCATGCTAACAGACACATTGTTTTTGAATCATGTGCGACTATATAGATAATAGCAATTCTCAAGTAAACACACAACAAACAAACCAGCAAACAGACCAGCTAATAAATAACACTTTTCGTTAAAAATACTTCCCGGCACGCTAACAAACACATTGTTTTAAAACATGTGTGACTGTATATATATATATAACAGCAATTATCAATATTTTGGTTTCTTTTTCTTTTTTTTTACTTCAGCACTCTGAGCGTTATCATCCGAACTTTTGGATGACGCCTAACATAGGCAAACCTTACAATAAGCCCTGGGTTAGGACTAAATCACTAGAAAAGCGTTTTCACTCTCCCAAAGAAGTGCCAGGCACTAAGGTATCTTCCATACTAGTCCTTACTTCAACCATGTGTTGGTGTTTGTTTTCTCTACCCTCTATGTCATCACCTGCCATTGTTCCGTTCAAAGTACAAGCTCACCTCTCCTTCCCTAACCCCCTTATATATGTAATGTTTCAGTTTGATTACTGCTTCTACACAAGAAGTGTTACATGTCTGTCAATAATTGCTATATTCGTTGGTTTTTTCCTGGTATTGAAGGACAACTAACTCTACTGGGTGAATTTTGTACAACTTCTGTAGTAGTCTGTAAGGTACGCTGTGATAGGGCGCCCTCGCACAACCTCTTTCACAAAGTATCTTACAGTCTGCTCCTTTACTAAATACTGTAAGTTCTTTCCATCAGAAGTTGTATGTAGCTTTATCTTGCTGGTTGTGTCATGTTTTGCAATTGCGTCTTTTTTTAAAGGAAATTCAGCAACTTTGTGTGATGCTTCTTTTTTGATATTTTAGTAGTTTTAGTACTTTGTACATCAATACTCAGACCACTAAAAAATAGTTCGTTAGTGGTCTGAGATCAATATTATTATATATGATTACCGTACTTGTGGTAAGAAAATAGGGATTGACTTCAGCTGTTTTTAGGGATGATTGACGGAAGTTCAACTGAATCTTGGGAGTTTTACCTAATCTAGGTACGCTCTACACAAAATGGGAATTTACCCCTTCTAGGATAAAGACGAATCATAGAATAATTCAGTTAATAGCTTCTCATTTCAAGTCATAAACGTAGAATTTGATAGCAAACTTGTTAGTCTGATCATAGACGTTGGAGAGAGAGAAGGACAGCTAGGAAACTGGTGCAAAACATCAAAGGAAGGCAACTGTTTATTTGAGCAATGTGGGTTTGAATTTAACTGTTACTGTTAACACCTTGACACTGATGAGGATTGAACTAGACTTCACATTTCATGCATGCACGATGGCATTAAAATTGTGTGAAAAGTTTTAGAAATCGTTTTTTCTTTTGACAAAGTAAACCTTCTATTTCCCACTTTGCGCTTTACAATTATTATTCCTGTCATGGATCTATCGTGGCACAATGGCTAGGCATACTATTACAGCATGCACCGACGTTTGAAATTTAGGCTACCACTACTTATATACTTTACTACTAGAGTCGCATTTTATCAGATATTTTTTTAAAAACTTTTATTCGACTTCATAACCCTTTTTATGGGAAATGGTGACATTTGTCTCCGAACTGCGTACACCAATCCAAACAGTAGACATTGGCAGTGTGTTTTAGCACAATGTGTGGTTTACTTTCTTTCTCCAACGTCTGTGGTTTAATTTGAGCTTTGTATTTCCAGATATTATGTTTATTTTACGATTTCAGGGCAGATTGCACTGACCAAATCACTGCCACCAGATAGTTCTAGAATCACAAGAGTAGCATTTCTCTGGGTTTTTTTTCAAAAAAATCAGAAAATATTTACAATAAGTAAGTGACAGACTGAATTATAGTCAAGGTAAACTAACATTATTATTTTTGTTTCTATTTCCAGGGAGGTGAACAAGTGCAGGCACCATGGGCTGTGTACACCATGTAAATCTTCATATTTGTTAGTATTTGCATACTGACTCCTCAAGCCGTCCATTTTTAGTGCAATCTTCCAAACTGTTGGACCACCTAGCACACAGATTTTGGACAAAGCAATCAAGTCAATTAGTTTGAGTCAACTGTGAATGGTATGATGTACAGTATTCAAAGAAAGTATTAAAAAGACAATTTGTTTATAGTCTGTGTCTGTTTTAAACTTGCATTATACAGAAATTCACCCCATGACAAGGGGTTTTTATACGGAAAAATAATTTATTGTCCCAAATATGGAGTCTACATAACTACCATCACTATTACATTCATATCATTTACTGCAAATATTTCATCACCATCATGTTTATACATATGTGAGAAAATTAAACCTTGGGATGTGGTGAGAAAAATTTCTGTTGAAAATTCAACAATGATGGTAGCGTGAAAGAATTGACGCTTGCGACGGATATCCGTGAAGTTTTGGTAATGGCAGAAACAGGGGACCAAGAAGTTACAGCTGTTGCATTCTGAAAGATTTTTTCATCTAAAATGATTGTCAGATGGTACTAAGATAAATGATACTTTTTGAAATTAACACTCGAGATGTTCATTTCGTTCAGAGTTCACAGACTCAAGTTAAGGTTACATGTTTATCACATGACCTGTCACATGACCAATTTCATCTAACAAATATCTCTAACAAAAGCACATGGAAGATTTGACATTTTATGGAAATCACATGTGATCTTTATCAGAAAAAATAATAAAATTTGAAATTTTATGTCAAAAACTCAGGCCACAAAAAATGGATGAAGATTTTATGAAAAAAGTATTATTTCAGTATTGGTCACAAATGATAAATTTGAAAATTTTGTTTTTGGATCATTTTACCATGACTAGGTAAATTGGCCAGCTATTTATCTGTGTCGCATTATTATCAGCCCACTTTTTTCTTCATCTGAACCTCCGATAAAAACACAAAGGAATGTACAAAAAGCTGACAAAATTTTCATTTCTGTAACATACGCTAACTTTTCTCACAATTTTTTTCAACATTTTTTTTCTTCTAACTTTTCTTGTATCATAAAAGGTGCTTTTGAAAAAAAAATATGACAAAATTTACTTCCAGTGTGTGTACATAGGAGACAGATATTCTTCAATATTTTAAAGACGTTTTCAAAATTGGATTTATACAGCAATATATGACATTTGTGTTTTTTTGGGTTCTTTTGACATTTTACAGAGTGCCTTTTTTGTTTTTCAACAATAAAGGATAAATTATTTTGAATCTTTGTAAAACCTGTTAAAAATGTCTTCATTTGGGTCTGTACGATAGGCATGAAGATGTATTTGTATGCATGTGTTACTGTATGTGTTGTCTGTAAGGTACACCGTGATGGGGAGTGCTTTAATGTATTGGTAGCAGCCAATACATTATGAGTTTGAGTTTAAAGCACTCAAACTCATAATTTTGAGTGCTAGCTAACACAGTGACATGTCGTTTCTTAGGAACGATCGCACAATGTCGCACAAGCTCAACAAACGAAACATCATTCGTTTAGGACAAAACCCCCTCCTCCCCTAAATGAACGCTCACAAGTACAACATCAAACATTTATATGAGATGTAAACTATGGATGAAAATTGTAGCGGTCACACCACTAAATTTAAATTTACATATCAGTGGTGAGAAAAAATGCACACCAATATACCAATCACTCAATCAATTCAAACTCACACTTAGTTTTTCCTATTTCAATGTAACAATTTATTGCAATTAACGAATAGTAACAATAAACAGCAAAGTTCTTGAATCATAAAGAAACACTAACATAAAACGATAAAAAGAACCATTTTTGCACTGATTAGGATAATGGTTCAGCTTGTGGCTACAAATCCTCATAATAAAGTATTGAAATTGTTTGATATGTGAGATGACAACCTCATGTATGTACATACAGTGACTTTCATGTCTGGAGTAGTTATCGTTGAGGGCGCTATACAACATAACTTTAATGCTTCCATTCTCTGGAGTACACTTGCCATTGAGGGTGCCATGACAAAATTGAGTTTTGTGTTTGGAGTACATGTGCAGTTGAGGGCACTAACATACTAACTATTATGTCAGGAGTGCACTGGATGTTGAGTTGAAGGCACTACAATAAAGTGACTTCCAGATCTGGGAGCACAACCACCATTGTAGACACAATAGCAATATCTTACTTCACTTGCCTATCACATATAAGACATTGTCATATGCAAATATCTAAACAAAACATAGGTGACCTGTATGTAGAGAATATCATGACATCACCAGTTCATGGTACCTTGAGTTAACATTCTCTAATGTCGCACGTCAGACAACAAAGTTAATATAACGTTATATATTTAGATATGTGACATCACATTTCATGTGACCATAATGCTATGACATCATCAATTTATGTGAACATGATGTTATGACATCATATTTTATGTGACCACAATGCTGACATCATCTATTTATGTGACATGACGTTATGACATCATCAATTTATGTGACCACAATGTTATGACATCATATTTTACGTGACCCAAATGTTATGACCTCATCAATTTATGTGACCACAATGTTATGACATCACATTTTATGTGACCACAATGTTATGACATCAGTTTATGTTGCCAAAACTACACGCTCTGCAAAAATCAGCAAGACTGATGACAAACTTAACATAATGTTTTGGGTCACTATACACTTCCATAAAGTATGACGTTGACAACATAAGCAAAATAAACGCAAATTTACACATCATCTGTTACATAATTAGCAAATAACATAAACCGCAGTGTTACATATCAAGTCTACCGATTGGCTTTCGCATACATAATTATGCAAATTAGAGGCAAATTAAAAGTTCCAACTTTATAGAACATTAAAAACAACTTGATTACACACATACATTCATTTAATGTAATTAACACTGCATAATAACAATCACAGCCCACAGTTTTTGGCAAGTATAATTGGTTTTTTAAATCACTTAAACCTGTTATATATAAATGAACAAATATATAAATACAAAGACATCTTCCTTTGGCAACAATATCAACTACACTAAACCATAGTGCTTCTGTGAGAGAGAGAGAGAGATATGCATATCATGTGGACTCTATGTACAGTGTCGATGAAATACTACTGTGGCAAATCAACTATCGGCAAGCAAATACAGACACCAAGGACAACTACAATTGTCACATGTTGATATAAGTTATCAATGGACATTGATTACACTCACAGTAGGGTGGTGTCTCTGATAGCAAGTTTTTCCACAGGGGACAGCAGGCATGTAATTGATTGATCAATGAATTACCTGCCTGCTTTCCCCTGTGGTTTTTCTCAAGTGGCTTCACATTCAACCTCATTCAGTGTTTACATTATCTTGACTACAGGGTGAGTATATCCACAACCAAGGCATAGCTATCACCCATTTGTGTAATCTACTACATTGAACAACGATCGTTTTAATTTGTCTCCCTCCTAATTTGCCGATAGCACATTTTCCACTGTCATATATCAACCTTTATGCTGCCAAGTTAGTACATTCACAGCTAACGTGTTTCGATTTCATGATACATCACATGTTTAGACTTTAGTGGGTGACCAGCACAAAGCAACATTTCACCTGAAGTCTTCCATTATTAGCTCACCCCCTCCTTCTTCCTACCTCATCTTTCCTCTCTTAATAACAAAAATAAGTCAATCTGGTTTGTGTCGCTTCTGAGATGTGTGTGTAATAATCTTTTCTTGTACAGAAAGCAGAACGTTTCAGAATCAGCATCAGATCAGAATAAGATTCAGCATCAGCATGATATTCAGATTCAGATTCGTATTTGGCTTCAGATTCAGATTCAGGATGCAGTGTCTAGCTATCTGGTTGTATTTCTGTTGTCTCCTTGTCAATTGTCCTGTTGTTTTCATCATTCGTTGTATCACTTTCTTTTGAAGATTCCTCTTCAGTTGCAGCTTCCTTTTTCTCACTTTCATCTTTGTCAGTTTCCTCCTCCTCATTCTCCTTCGCTGTCTTCTCTGCTTCATCTCCCTGTGTCTCATCACTTTCATCTTTTTTATCCGGGGCATCACCTTTTTCTAATGATGCTTTCTCTTCCATTTCTTTGGCTAAAAAGAGAGAACAACATCAATAATACCAAGGACAATTTGAAACATTCTAATTGCGGGGAAATGATATTTTTCATACATGCAAATCTGTTAATGAGCTCGCTAAGCTCATGAAAGTACGGCGGCTAAGAGCATCGCAAGCACTGGTGAAAATATCCCAAAGTATGCCACACATGCACTAGTGTATTGTAATACTAAAACCAAGATATTTGTATTTTAGTTCTGTCAAATACACATACTTTATTTTGACCAGGATTTTTCTCCTTTTATGCCATGTCTTATTTTCCACTGAAATCAAATGTCTGTCTTACCAAGTTTCTCCTCTTCTTCTTTCTTCTTCATCATCTCCTCCATGGCTTGTTGCATCTTATACTGCTCTGCAAGATTCTTACAAACCTTCTTATGAGTAAACCAGTGTAATTTCTGACAATTTTGATCACAATATTTCATCTATGGAAACGGGGAAAAGAGTAAGTAATACTAATAATTCAAGTTTTTCATTGTTTCTGTCTATTCAACTTTTCTTCCATTTACTTTCACCTTCGAATCTTCCACATTCTTCTAATTGTTATGTCTGCTGTCTCTAGCTTAACCTATTTCTGTCTGTCTGTCTGTCTGTCTGTGTCTCATGTGACGGCACTATATTTCTATGCCTATCTCTCTCTCTGTCTTTGTGTGTTTGTGACTGTCTTTCTGACTCTTCCTGTTTCTTTTCATATATCCATGTCTGTTTGTTCCCCCCCATATTACCCTTTGATTCTGCCTGCCTGTCTGTCTGTCACACACACACATATACACAGACACATACATACATACACACACACAGAGACAGACAGACAGACAGACACACACACACACACACACACACACACACACACACACACACACACACACACACACACTCATTTAGTATTTTCAATTCTGTGTCTTACCACTTTGCAAGCTGAACATTTCTTCTCTGCATTCTGATCTCCACATGTACCACACATGTTTTCATACGAGAAACTTTGATTGCCGTTGATACCTTGTGAAAGTATGGACAATGCACTCGGCTCCTCACCCTGTAAACAGAAAGTTACAATGTTTGGATATCAAAATAGACAATGCACTTGGCTCCTCACCCTGTAAACAGAAAGTTACAATGTTTGGATATCAAAATAGACAATGCACTTGGCTCCTCACCCTGTAAACAGAAAGTTACAATGTTTGGATATCAAAATAGACAATGCACTTGGCTCCTCACCCTGTAAACAGAAAGTTACAATGTTTGGATATCAAAATAGACAATGCACTCGGCTCATCACCCTGTAAACAGAAAGTTACAATGTTTGGATATCAAAATAGACAATGCACTCGGCTCATCACCCTGTAAACAGAAAGTTACAATGTTTGGATATCAAAATAGACAATGCACTTGGCTCCTCACCCTGTAAACAGAAAGTTACAATGTTTGGATATCAAAATAGACAATGCACTTGGCTCCTCACCCTGTAAACAGAAAGTTACAATGTTTGGATATCAAAATAGACAATGCACTTGGCTCCTCACCCTGTAAACAGAAAGTTACAATGTTTGGATATCAAAATAGACAATGCACTCGGCTCATCACCCTGTAAACAGAAAGTTACAATGTTTGGATATCAAAATAGACAATGCACTCGGCTCATCACCCTGTAAACAGAAAGTTACAATGTTTGGATATCAAAATAGACAATGCACTCGGCTCATCACCCTGTAAACAGAAAGTTACAATGTTTGGATATCAAAATAGACAATGCACTCGGCTCATCACCCTGTAAACAGAAAGTTACAATGTTTGGATATCAAAATAGACAATGCACTCGGCTCCTCACCCTGTAAACAGAAAGTTACAATGTTTGGATATCAAAATAGACAATGCACTCGGCTCATCACCCTGTAAACAGAAAGTTACAACAGAAAGTTACAACGTTCAGATATCAAAATAGAAAACACACTCGGCTCCTCACCCTGTAAACAGAAAGTTACAATGTTTGGATATCAAAATAGACAATGCACTCGGCTCATCACCCTGTAAACAGAAAGTTACAACAGAAAGTTACAACGTTCAGATATCAAAATAGAAAACACACTCGGCTCCTCACCCTGTAAACAGAAAGTTACAACGTTTGGATATCAAAATAGACAATGCACTTGGCTCCTCACCCTGTAAACAGAAAGTTACTGTACAATATTCAGATATGATCATATATATTATGTACAGAATGATGCTATACTCATTGATAATGGTAGTGATTTGCTATATATATATATCTTTACTAGACAACTGTACTTCTTATTTGATATGCTGTAAAATGTTGAATCAGTCTGACCTATAAAAGGGCTGGGTGAAAAATGCTTTTTTTTTATGTATTCCTATTGTAAAATGTCACAAGTCACTATAATAAACTACTACTACTACTACTACTATTGAGGAAACATTTTTTATAACCCTACTGGGCCTTCCTTTCAACACATTCCTGGAAATTCACCACCAATGGAAGGTATTCTTAAAGGATGAAATAACACAACATTGCTTCATATATTACTGACACCTTACCGGTTTGACTGGTGCAATACTGCGGACAAGTTGCTGCAACAATTGAGACTCGTGATATGGGTATTCTCGGAGTGATTCACGGATAACTTTTTCCATGGCCAATTGGAATCCATCGGGTTCTTTCCCTCTCAACTGACTATACAAAGTGAAAACACAAATAATACTTTATAATTGACACTTGAATTTACATAAACTGAAGCTAACCTTTTCACCTCCAGTTTACTCAATCGTGCCAACAGCAAATTTGGATAATTCTGTCAGATCCAGTTAGACACTGAAGAAGGACGAGTGATTTGTTCAAAATATGTCTGTTTTTCAATCAAAAGTGGAAGAAGAGAACTTGTGTATGAATGTCAGGGCTTACATGATGAACATACAAAAGTGTTACAAACAGTAATATTCAAATCACTAGTACTATACATAACACATTTTGCAGCATCTTGCAAAATGTTCATGGGATCATCGCAAAGTTTGGTGACACAAGCTTTGATTCTGGAATTTGACACTCGGGGGTTTTTGGATTATGGTAGATGTTTTGAATATGATGGGCTGCACACCCCTGTGTATTATCAGTACATACCTTTTGATGAATCCATTGATACCTTCTGGTTTTTCAACATTCCAAACATGACATGCTCTGACTATGGTAGCAAAATAGTGCATCTTAATAGACAGGACTTCGTTGACATCATGCTGTTTAAACTGTTTTTCAGCCATAATATCCAGCACTTTAGCAACTCTGGATGCATTGTCAAGTAGTTCTTTGTGTTTCTCTATGTACAAGGCGACCTGTAAAAGACACAAAAAAAAAGTTTTTACTAACGTATGAGAAGCCTTATACCGTTATGAAGTCCCTGTGGTGGACTAATTGTGGGAGTGACGACTACAATGTATAAGGTAAGGTGTATAGTGTTTTTGCGGTTTTAAAATATTAAAAGTCATTTTGAACCTTCACTGTAAATCACAGCTTCCTTTATGGCACTGTCTAAAAGCAAACCGTCAAGATATTTCTTACTAGTTATCATATTTCTTGATATTTCGTAGAGTCCCGGAAGAAATATCAGCTTTTGAGAATGTTTAGAACTGAGCTTAACAGAATTGAGGTAATACATCATTGCATGTCTTTCTTCTATCATGTTTGATGTCACACAGGTGGAGATTTAGCCATATTTTAAACATCATGTTGTTCATTTGAAGTGTGAAAGAAATGCCTTTGAGAATACACTGAAACTAACATGTCAGTACAATATTAAAAGCAGATTGCTGCCTCTACTCAGAGATGTGGATGATTCTAAAAGTGAGTGAAATTGAACATACATCTTGAATCCAACAGTGACAAGAGCATCTAATACGGATGTAATTTTACAGTTTTAAGGGTTGTATTTTTTTAAAAAATGAAACTTACTTTGACTGGGTTAAGATTTGAAAACAATACCAATTTGTGCAAGGGAGCTGCTAGATGAGGTGCTAACTTGGGCTCCTTTTCAAAACCTGAAAATAATACAAAAACATTTTTGTATTAGAAACTACATGTGTATTATGATATGGATTAAAGCATAACATCATGCCAATAAGACATGACATGACATAAGATAACATAACATGACATGACATAACATGACATGACATGACATGACATATGATATAAGATAACATGGCATGACATGATATGACATAACATATGACATAACATGACATGAAATATGACATGGCATGACATTAATATAACACATGCATGACAACATGACAGTATACATTGTATCTGCATAACACAATAACAATCAGAACATGAAATACACATACCCTGTACTTTAGTGTAGTAATCAACTTCTTGTTTAGAGAAATAATTATTGATGACACTAACACATGCATGTTGACCCACGAAGGCTGCCATCTGAGTTGCTGTACGACCTACTGAGTTAGTACCTGTAGTCTTAGCACCGGCATCTAGTAACAATTTACAGCATTCTACACTTCCTAGTAAAATAAAAACACTAACCTGTTTTATCAGGAAGGGGGTTATGTGAGAAGGGATGGGGTGGGGGTTAGGGGAATGGCTGGGTTTTATTTATTTACTGTTTTCACTGGGGTTGGAAAAGGATTATTTACATTGCTTAGCATTTATTGTTTTCATTCTTTGTGACATTAGCTGCCATCACAGTTTGTAGTCAAATATACCCACATTGAAGATTTAATGTATAAAAAATTCATTGTCTAAAAATATTAGAGATTGTAAACCTTAAAACCCCCCACCCCCATCAACCCCCCATAACAATGTCCTAAAAGTTTAACCCTTTCACTACCGATTCCCACTATTGCGAGAATGCACAAGTGCTAACAAACATACCTTTCCACACTCACTTACCTGCTAAAGCAGCAAACATCAAGGTTGTATACCCATTTTCATGTTCAAGATTGTTAACGTTAGCACCATGAGCTAAAAACAATTCACATAGTTCCCTGCTACCTTTGAATGCAGCATGTTGCAACGGTGTCATTCCATGCTGAATTGTGACAAGAAAATTGAGACAAAATTGCATCAATTTCAAGACCGGAGTACAAAATCATAACCACAAAACTATGTACATTTATGAAAATAATTTTGTGAAAATGAACAAGTTTCAGATCTGTTTCTCCAAATCGAATCAGCTTTTGTACATTTATCCATTTCTCTGGGCCAGTATTAAAGACAACTTGCAAAACTCATAGAAAAGGCATCTTAAAAACAAAGAGATAGTTAGGATGATTTGTTTTAATTTGTTTTAAATTTCATTTTATTTATTTGCCAGAGGTCGAAAAGACAACTTAATGTACATATCAAGTAAGGAAAATGAATTAGTTAAGTAAACACATCGGCAATGAAAAAAATAAACAAAAAATAACTTTAAACTTCTGGCTGGTCCACAAAAATAGTTTGTTAAAACTAGTCGGGTTTGTGGCCCAAGGAAAACATATATAGTAATATACATATATAACATAAATAAAAACAAACAAAAACAACAATGACAAAAACCAAACACAAACAAAACATATTCATGAAGTGCAATGTCTTAATACAAACAATTATACCTGTTGAATATATACAAGGGGTAAACAAGGGCTTATAACAATGTTTCAAAATAATTTATCTAGTAAATACAGCTTAATTTGGATCAGCTTAATAAGGTAGATCTTGTTCCTATCTTTTTGCAGTTGTCAGGTAACGAGTTCCAGTGTATTGTGGCGCCGTACTTTAAATTGTGTTGGCTCAAAGTGAGATTAACTTTAGGAATGTAGAATCTGTCTCCTGTTTATATTTTCGTATCTATTGTGTTCTCAACTTTATTTCCTGTTCTCAACTTCTTGTATAGTTTTAATTTGAATTTAATGGTGACTTAAAATGTTCATTGGTCGGACAATTCTTTGAGTTACAAGTCATAATAATAAACTACTACTATCACTGTATTGAATGTGAGATTGTGTTTCCATGGGAACATTAAAAGGAATCAGTCTGTTGCCATGGTGATAATGCTCACAACTGACAAAGTACTTTTAGAGGATTAAATTGTTTAGAATATGTGGGTTGAATATTCTCATTAATGAGAAGCCCTCGTAGTTGTAGCTAATTGTATATATTGCTACTTGTACGTATTAAAAGCATCTTAATGAGCAACTATAAATATATATATATATAACATTGTATGGTTTCAATATTTCTTTTCACTGTCCAAGGTTGTCTTTTTATTTTTGTTCATAAGTCATAAAGTTACACAGAGGATGGGTTAACTGTGTGCTTATTTAAAGGTTATTATTATTTCAGGAATGTATAAATATATACACACCAAGATCAGAATTAAATCTAAAAATAATTTTTTTTTTTAGTTAAAGGGTATTTTCCAGGTAAATGAAGAAAAGAATACTGAGAAACACAGTATTATAGTCTAACTGCTAGATTATCAGACTTTGTATTGATATTACGTGACTAAAGGTACACATCAAGGGTGTGGACCAGAGGTACTATTAATTATCCTTGGCGTGTATCCGGCAACCTTCCGAGTGCACATCCCGGTCTTACTACACGACTAACAAATATAACTGTGTTCTCAAGCTTAACATATTACAGTTATGGAAAAATATTGAACATTTTGAGTCATTTTTGAAACCACAGAATTATAATACATCTAAGTGTCTGTCATGATGTAGCATGCAGAATAAGGGACCCTTCACAAGGAGTGGTGGGGTGGGTAGGGTCGGGGAATTAAGGGGATTCACTTTTTACAAATCAGTCCTTGGGGAGAGGGCCATATTTTAGAAAATGGAAATTTGGGGAGGGTCATATTTTACTTTGACTCATTTTGCAAAAATCTATCTTTGCATTATTTTGTGATTTTGGCATGATCCCATCACTGCCACCATTTCCAAATCCTACTGTTAGCACATCCCAGGACTGTCAGCATGTCCATGCGGTGTCATCATTTCTATTTTATATAATTACTTACATCATCAAGACAGTCAACTCTCACACTGCCTTTACTTAGAATATCCTTCACTTTGTCAAATGAACCTGGAAGGAAAAAAAAAACGGGGAGAAAATTTAGGAAAACAAAAAGTCCTCTAGATTCAAAGTCGCAGATGGTCCGTTACGTTAGGACTAATGTGCTAGTGCCTATTAAAACATTGACATTTTTTTACAACCAATTTTTACAGTTGTAAAACCTCAAGACATTGCAAATGAACATAACAGTACTATAAAACTTAAACATGTTTTAAAAATAAAATTATTATTTAGCTTTTGGGAGGCTGAGATGAACAAATTTAATTTTATTATTATAGACTTTAATTCGGACAGCGACGTCCATAATTATAAAAGTTAAAACTCATAACATTGAATGAAAGCAGTTTTTCACCACTGTAAACTGCAATGCTGATAAAAATTACAACTTGGATATGTTTAATAATACAACAGGTAAATTAATATCAATGCAATTTTTCTTAATTAGCTAATTCCCTGTCCTCTAACATCATCATAATTTTCACTCTTGTACTTCATTCATATACATAAAATTCAGCCACGGATATTTGTTTATATGACCCAAAATGCTTTGTTACAATGTTGTTGTTCACTGGTTTTTTTTTTTTTTACAAAATTCGATCAAAAGAAATATGAAGATGATAAAAAATTCAGTCTGCTGATTTTGTTAGATTCGTCATAAGATTGGAATGGAAGGTTCCAGAAAATTCACTGAAATAATTGGCTTGACTAAATATATTTGGAAAGGGGACTAAAGCTGTGATTTCATACATATTATTCAATGCAACAAATAAATCTCTAGCAATTCATATATTAACTTGTACTTCTGTGTGTCATAAATGATAACTTTCATCACCAAAACTCGCTATCATTCTCAAACACAGTACATCATACACCGAGACTGAATGACAGTTATCATCAGTGCAAACTGCCTGGCTATTGCAGAGACACAGCATTCAAATTTTCAGTCGCGGCGAATTAGGCTACGCTACAGTGAAGATAAAACCCTGAATTGTTATGGGTCATGTCTGTGAACCAGTACGAAATCATTCTACAACTGTAGAGTGTGACTCACCCGTACTGATATCATCAACAAGCTGTTTTTCCAGGTCGGTGAGATCGCCTTTCTTCGGAGCCATCTTCGCATTATATGCACACACACATGGAAAATTGTGAATATGTTGACGTAGAGGGCGAGCGTAAGGTCGAGGTCAGAGAGTGGAATTATTCAATAAAGACAGGGGACAGAGCATTTCGTTGCATGGATAAGATCTTTTAAGCTTAAATTGACATCTGCTAAGTTTTAATATTGAATACAATTACAAATCATTTCAATTATTGGTGGTTATTTTTCCATTAATTGCCCTGCAAAAAATTAACGAAATATAAGTTCCCACACCACACCATACCAACTACAATCAAAATAGAATGGTCCACTATCGAAGCAGTCAGAAAATGGCTGCCACAAAATTATCTAACCGGTACCGGTTACTTATATCAGCGTGTAGTTTTCGAAACTTATTCGAAATAAGTTCACTTATTACTAGATCGAAAACACCATGTGCGCTATGGAGAAGAAATGTGTGTAAATCAACGAGCACCTATCAATTGGTAAGTTCCGATTTCCATTCACGCACGTCGTCTGCAACCGGTAAGCACACTCGTGTACGTATGTAACAGTGTATGGTGTAACTTTCACAGGCGTGACATCAGAACCTTCAAGACTTGTCCTGAGGGATCGCGATCAGGACATTTTAAAAACACAAATAAAAAAAACCCTGTTGGATCAAATAGAGTTTACTGTCACCGTTGTGAATAGCGTATGGTCCTGGTTATTATTTATTTTCTGTTATCAAAGCGTCGGTCTACGTGACCATGGTTGACCCAAACGACCTTGTAGGTTCATCAACTTCATGGCATGGAGCATGGAGGAACCGACTGGAGCACCCGGGTCCCTCATACTGATAACAGCATAGAACTACCGTAATAGCAACTTAGGATGGGTCGATTCCAAGTATGCCCAGGGAGGATACCCGGGTGGAAAGAGGCTGGGATAGCTGCCAAATCGAGTGTCTGCAGACCCTACAGACAGGGGCTAGGAAATCATATTGTGTGTATGCAACATGTGTACCTGTTACTCCATCGTCACTGCTTGGAGATTTATGTAGTAATTTAGATTGTAAAATTGTAAAAATTTAGAGATAAAAATAATCAATGTGTACTAGATCAAAGTAAGATTTTAATTATATTCACCATGTCATGTGGTAACTGGTATTAAAACATTTCTTCCGAAATGAATTTTAATAAATGCATACACACAAACTGCAAATACAATTAGTTCAGTTTAAAACTACAACAGTTCTTGACTGAGTTGCGTAAACTGATAAAAATATTATCTATTATCTATTTTTACATATTTATTTCAATACTATCTTCCAGGTACAAGGACCAGTACATCGTCATAGCAACTACTCAAGATGTAGACGGTAGGTGTATGGTTATCAGTCACAATTACATAATACCAGTATGCTGCTAAAGTTTGAAAAGTTTGAAAAATTAAAAAAAAAATCTTTTTAAAAACATTGATGGGTGAATTCTTCTACCTGTGTGTCTGACATGCTAAACATGATGCCTGTGAAAATATTGAGAGTTTGTTATCCTGGACTTTTTCTTATCTAAAATATTCAAAATTTTTTTTTTTTTTTTTTTTTTAATGAAATGTGAGTTTTCTATGATAATAAAGTCATAGAGAAACATTCTTATCATGACATTTTATTTACACATTGTACCTCAAAGCTGGGTTACTCTTGGCATATTTTCTAGTCTTTCTGTTCTGGATAGATATATGACAGAACCCCATGATGTAAGAATGCAGGTGTGGTGTACTAGTGGTATTTGCATGAGTGCTTGCAGTGTTCTCTGTGGCAGTATTTTCACAAGTGTAACAAGTGAAAGTGCAGCTGAAAACGCTGCAAGCATGAGTCAGGGGTGAACAAATCATTTTGTGAACTGGTGGTCCCCAGACCAGTGCCTTACAAAATCCAGTGGTCCTGCTGAAAGAATTAGTGGTCCCAGGTCCCACTAATGTGAAACATTAAATCTTACCTATGAATCTGTATATTCAGACAACTTTTTAACAGTTATTAACAGTAAGGTCCGATGGACCAGACAAGGTAAAATTTGTGTGGTCCGCCCAAAAAAATTGCTAGTCCCAGACCCAGGACCAGTGGATTTGTTCACCCCAGTGAGTGCAAATACCCGTGAGTATCCACACTGGCACTCACGTGACACGGGGTCTGTTATATTTATACAAACAACTATATTCCATAAAATGACACAATCGGATCACACACTTTTGCGTAGAATAAATTATCCCATCCTCATTTGCATATCATTTGCATGTAGGTATGCAATAATTTTTTCAGTATAGCACTGCAGTGCAAATGTTGCAATCATTCTAAAAGTGAAGTATATTTTACATTTTACATTATTTTCAGATATTTTTGTACCACTTCAAGTCCTCCCAAACAAGAAAACTACAGTCCTGAAAAATTAACCGAATCAGAACTTTCAAGACTTTGTAATGATATTAAAAAGGTGAGTTTGTGAAATTCTTGTCTTTAAATTTAATGACCTCTAAAGATTTAAACAGCTGTCTCGACATAATTCAATTTTTACATCAAAACCAGAGGCCATCATTTCAGTTTGAAACTATCAAAAACATGTAGCATTCATAAATAGCCCTCTCTCCTCGGTCTCCAGCCGATAGGTGAGTATAATGTCGTTGGTCTGTTAGTTCTTTTGTTGAGAAATTTGGACTGTCTGGCTGTCTGTCTGTCTGTCTGTCTGTCTGTCTGTCTGTCATAAACTTTCATGATAAACATGAATATCTACATTGAGGAGTCATGCTTGTCAAATGGTTAGAGTGGTCTGTTTGGAATCTGGAGATTGCAGGTTCAAGCCTTGACTGTAAGATACGCCTTGTCACTCTGCCCTCACTGGCCGGAAAGGGAAATGTGAGGGTACCCCATCACGGCATACCTTACAGAGGCATTGTTCAAGCCTCATCAACGCTGTTTGTTGCTGAATGTCTAAAGTTCGTTGGTATGATTTGAACCACAATTGTGCCTCAGTCAACTGAGCTGTATAATTGGGGACCTGATAGGATAGAGGTTGCAATGTGAATGATTTAATGCTTTGCGCTTACTGAGGTGGCAATAGATTGTATGCTCCCCAGGGAGTTGAAGTGTACATGCCAGGAGTACTAATTATGAAGTGCTTTGAGCACAGGGTTGGAAACTGCTCTTTAAAAATTAACATTATTATTATTATAATTAAAAGTGATAGTAGATTTCTATTATGATAATAATTCAACTTCTGTCTTGTTTGCTATTTTTTTTTCAAAAGGAGCTAAACAGCAACAAAACAGACCTCCAAAACATCAGCCATTATTTCTTTGACGGTAAAGGTAAAGCATTTCGACCAATGACAGTTCTGCTGACTGCCAGGGCATGTAACTGCCAGGCAGGGCTTGAGGACCAAGTTTTAAATACACAATACAGAATAGCAATGATCGCTGAGATGATACACACGGCCAGTCTTATACATGATGATGTCATTGACGCTGCTAACACTAGACGGGGAAAACCATCGGTCAACAAAGTGTGGGGACAAACACAGGTATGTCTTGATTATGGTAAAGGGGAAATGAGTGTGAAGCTACCAACATATTCATATTCATATTCATATTCATATTCACTTTGAAAAGTTGGCCTCAATGCTCAATGTGAATATGTTGATAGCTTCACATGTTCATCAACACATTCAAAGTCTTCTGAATGGATACAAACGCACATTCGGTAAATAACATTAAATCCTTTATTAAGAGTTTTAAATTATGCGATTGTAATTCACATTGAGCATTGAGGTCAACTTTTGAAAGTGAATATGAATATGAATATGTTGATGGCTTCACACTCGTAAGGGGAACGCCACTCCATTTTTCTAGCAATGGTCCATGGTTGCCTCATGGGACATACAGACACGCATATTAGATTAACAATAAATATTCATAACTCTTAAACGCTTAATACCTTCAGACTAAATTCATGAATATTTTTTGTTCGCCTAATACATATGCATGCCTACTAATTCTCACGAGGCAACGCTTAACCACTGCTAAGACAGTCACAGAACAAGAAATGTGACACATGATTCGGTGTTTCTTGGCAATCGCTTGAAGTTTATATGATGTGAAATCTTTACATGATTCTCCAATACCCAAAGTATATGAAAACGTACGTCTTTTTTTCATGGAACAGTGTTGCCTATTTCTGAATTGTCAACCATGCAAAACGTTTACTTTTTACTATAAACAAATTTGAAAGTCTACCAACAGTTTTCACTCACTGAGTGTACAATGTAAAAAAAGAAAATAGACCAGAGAGCGTGAACAACAGATTTTGAGGTATAATTTGTACACATGAAATATACATTGAAAAGAGTGAATCAAGATTAATGAATACATGAAGTATACCTGAGTTTATTTGGTCATATGAGAAAGAGCGAAATGGACATGATATACAAATTCAATGTAGTGTGAAAGACCAGTTACACATAATCAAAATATTTTGACTAGAAACCTATAAGAAATGCACACTATGCACGTAATACAATGTTAGATTGAAATGTACCGTCTATAATTCTGTACTTTTCATTTTCTATTTTATAGGCTATACTGGCTGGTGACTATGTATTATCAATTTCATCTATGATGTTAGCACAGATCGGCAATAAATCAGTGGTTGTTGTTCTATCTCAGGTTATAGACGATTTAGTCAGAGGTAAGTCTGTAACTGTCTGTCTGTAACTGTCTGTCTGTCTGTCTGTCTGCCACTGATGATGTCAGTGTTTACACCTAAATAATCAATGTATTTGCTGTCTGGTATCTGGGACCAATGTAAACAGAAAATAGTCAATGCTTGGTTTTAGTAGGTGTACAACAAGGTCACATTTCAACTTTGAGACAGAATGTGTTTAACTTCTCGTAATGGGACCATGAAATAAAAGAAAGTACAAGATTTAGCTGCCCACCTCAAAAAACAAATTTTCACTTTTTCAAGTTTATTTAAGATATTATTTTGTAAAACATGAGAGATTTAACAAAAACATCATCAAATTATTGCCATGTACTTTAGCACATGTCAATTATGATTGATAAGGTTTGATAAGAATGTCATGACATTTGATATCATGATATTATTAATTTATTACCCAATATCACCTCTTTGTTGATATTACAGCTCATGCCATATCCAAATGGTGAAACTTGTCATCCAACTCACGTCATTATGCAGACGTAGACTTGTGTCACTATCTGAAAATAGCACTCACAGTGATATGAGTGAACGGAGAGTGTTCTTATCACTTCTTCATTCATTCGTATCACCGTGAGTGGAATTAACGCAAGGTTTACAACTCATGTCACTGCCTGGGAATGGACCTCGCAGTGATACGAGTGAACAGAGAGGGTGACATCAAGTAACAACCTGATATTACAACGATCTTCTACCAACTGTATCTCTTAGCCTGTCTCAAGCTATGCTAAAGATTACACTGTGATCAATAGTGAAACTTGCTGAAAGTAGTTAGTTTTAGCACAGCTTGAGACAGGCTAAGGGATACAGTTGGTACAAGATTGTTGTATCATCTACCAAGACTTGTTATTGTAGTCTTCCTATCACGTCTGTCATGGACTGAATCATCCGATTTTCTGTAAATTCTTTCACAGGTGAATTCATGCAACTAGGATCAAAACAAGATGAAAATGAACGATTTAATCACTATCTCCAGAAAACTTACAAGAAAACAGCCAGTCTTCTAGCTAACAGCTGTAAAGCAGTAAGTTATTTCTCACCTGTAGCTAGATTTACAAGCCAGGGGTATGTGTAAAGTCTGTAAGGTACGCCACATAGCAGGGCGCCCTCACACATCGGTCAACCCCTTTCATAAGATGGAGCAGGTTGGTGAGGGTACAGTGATATGACGTATCTTACAGTCCAGGTTATGTATGCTCCGTGAATTAGCGAGGACAGTGTTTAACGCTATAAGTCATTGGTTTCTGGCAAATCTATTGTAACCTGAAACCATAGGCTTTATATGATGCACAAGCCAAGTTTTTGTCTTTGAACTGAAAATATGGATTACATATATCAAAAGTATGTGCAACTCAGTGTGCATGATAATTTAGAGGATTCCTAACCATATATAGTTCACTCCTTGATTGTTCATTATTCGTATATCATTTCAGGTTGCTATTCTTGGTAACTGTAGTGCTGCTGTGACTGAAATAGCCTATCAATATGGTCGTAACATTGGTATAGCCTTCCAGCTTATAGACGATATGTTGGACTATATCTCAAGTGACAGTTTGATGGGTAAACCTACATCCACAGATTTAAAATTAGGACTAGCCACGGCACCTGTACTCTTTGCTTGTCAACAGGTAAGATTGTGTGTAAGTCTGTAAGGTACGCCATGGCAGGGCGCCCTCACACATATCAGTCAACCCCTTTCATGGATGGATGGAGCAGGTTTGTGAGGGTGCAGTGACTTGATTTATCTTACAGTCTAGGTTATGTATGCTCCGTGAATTAGCAAGGGCACTGTTTAACATCAACAATGATAATGAAAGAATGAACATACATAGTGCTGGAGATGCAGGCGACATTCAAACAAAGCCAGAGATGTTTTGTCTGCGTCATAGTGATCGTTATTTTGATTTGTTTATCTTTTATAGTATCCTGAACTGAATTCACTTATAATGAGAAGGTTTAGTGAACCTGGTGATGTAGAGAGAGCAAGACAATTGGTTTCCCAGGTAACTGATATATTTCATCCATTCCTTATGTGAACTGTTTTGTTAGAGTAACAATTGACATGTCTCTGTAATGCAGAATGTTAATATTTTGACCTTTTTTCACCCTTTAAATTTAGCATTGTTCTCCAAATTCGGACTGAAATCTGAAATGTTTTTTATTTGACTTGTCTTCCACAGACTGACAGCATAGAGCAAACCAAGTACCTGGCTAAGCAGTATTGTCAGGAAGCTATCAAACAAATCAGTGGACTTACAGAATCATCGTCTAGACAAGCGTTGATATCACTGACTCATAAAGTATTGAATAGACTCAAGTAAACTATGGGGTTATGTTATAGCTACAGTGGATAGCTTACTGTCAACAAGCTGAGGTAGATATAGACTCAAACCACTGCTGTACTGTTTTGTGGTATCGGGCACACTGATTACTAGTGAACACTGCATTGTGGAATATTTCACGGTATCGGCACACTGTGATTATTAGGGTCCAGCGAACACTGTATTGTGTACATTTCATGATATCAGACACATCATGATTACTAGGGTCTAGTGAACACTGTATTGTGTACATTTCATGATATCAGACACACCGTGATTACTAGGGTCTAGTGAACACTGTATTGTGTACATTTCATGATATCGACACACTGATTACTAGGGTCTAATGAACACTGTATTGTGTACATTCCATGCTATCAGACACACTGTGATTACTAGTGTTCAATGAACACTGCATTATGTACATTTCATGATATTGACACACTTTGATTACTGGGTCCAGTGAACACTGCATTGTGTACATTTCATGCGATCAAGCACACCATGATTATTATCAATGACTGTTGATTAGTACCGTTATTTGTCAACATTTTGTTAAAAAAAAGGTTTAGTTTATGTCAACCTGAGCTAATTGATGATAAGATTTCCACTATAAAAACATTTTAGACCAAAAAATACAAAGAAGCAAAGGATAGTACAGCATGCAGTCTCACTCTGTAGGACCAAGGTCAAATGCAGAATTTTCAGGTACAACTTACAACATTTTTTTGGAATGTTCTGAAGTGCATTTTTTAAGGGAACACTTTTTTCCAACCGAAACTGAAATATTAGGTTTTGTTGTGTGTGTAAAGATGCTGTCAGGGAATTAACCTTGAAGATCAATGTCAGATATGTTAACAGGGAAGTAGTGGTTGAGTACAACCATAAACTTGAACTTGCAAAGTGTCCCTAGAGATCTGTGCCTCATAGTTACACTACCGTTATATACATTTCTATTGATAGGAATAATTTATTGTGTTAAACAATCCTGATGTAACCTACCTGTAGACTTCAACGACTATCACTACTACATTATTCTGCTATCCTAACTGACGTTTTAATTTTTTTGAATTTTCACTCCATCCCAGTGTACTCTGACGTCCTGTTTGAAGCTGGTATTAAGTTACATACACCTTGCCATACACATAACATGTGCAAAACACTAGAGTAAATTTGAATAGAATTTACATATGTCACATTTACATATGTTAATTACACAATTTAAAATATATCTAATTATGTATTCAAACAATCACGGTCTATGGCAGATGTCATTGGAGACCTGCTCGAAATAGGAGTCATACACTTGAGGATGAATGAAAATTCAAAAAATCGAAATGTCAGTTAGGATAGTGGAATAGTGTAGTAGTGATAGTCCTTGAAGTCTACAGGTAGGGTAATCCTGATGTACTATGTATATCAATGTATATCAAGATATAAACACGGAGGCTCTTAAAGTGGCCATATTGATGAGGATTGGGTATTTAGTTTGGATTTTTAATTTATAAAACTTTATCGTGGCTTCCTACTTGAAAATTTAAAGTGAAACAACATATACTAAGTCTGTGTTTGTAACTCAATACATTGCAAGAAGCTCTAAAAATGTGTAAAAAGTTTGTTATTGTACGTACAATAACAAACATTTTACACAGTTTATTAATCTTTTACAATTTATTGATCTACAAACAAGGACTTGACATATGCTGTTGCACTTTGATTTTTCAAGTGGGAAGCCACGATAAACTTGTTTTATAAATTAAAAATCCAAAATAAATACCCAATCCTCATCCATATGACCACTTTAGTAAAGCCTACATATTTCCCTGCTATCGTATTTAACATTGGTCTAATTGGAATTTTAAAATATGAAATTAATTATGAAAAAAATCAAGTGTGACCAGACAACTCTAGAATGTTTACAATGTAACAGTTATGATAGATTTGATAATTGTTATACACTGCTTGTGAAATATATAGAAAATGTATTTTAAGTCACCTTTAATTTATGATAGAAGGTAATTTTTTTTTACTTTGAAATGTTGCAATTTACAACTATCGCATAATTATTATTTTTATTGCAATGTCTACCACCAAGAATTGTCATATAATGATATTTTGTTAACTGAAAAACAGATTTTAGAATGACTACAAATACTGTGAAATTCGGAATGTATATAGATTATAGACTGTGTCTTACACTGTATTTAGGGTGACCTTAGCTAATTCTGTGTTTCTCCTAACCTGAGCTATCCTTAATTTTTTTAATCTGGGGAAACAATTTTTTAAAGTATGCCCATTATGACAGGATTTTTTCTGAAATTCAGGACCTTTAATGAAATAAATGGTTCACAGTTTCCTTCTGACTTTAAATGCTCATTTCAATTAAAGTCATTCAGACTGTTTAAGTATGATTATCACCAACATGTACGGATACACTTTTTTTAAAAACTTTTTTTTTTTAAGTGGCCGACCGACCCATCTCTTTAAAGGTGTTACGAGGAGAGACATGGAATTAAGTAAGGCCATCCTTATAGGAGTCAACTGTTATTTATAATACTACTGCAATGCTTACATGTGAAACCTTGGAATGACAAAAGAGTTACTAGTATGTAAAATGGGATGTTAGTTTGTTTTCTTTTGATCTGTGAAACATTTGGAATAACAAAGACAGACAGAGCTATATAAAATGTGACTTTAGTTGTTGTGAATATGCTGTTAGTGTAATGAGTATGTCCATCAGAATAAAAATTTTGAGTTTTGCTGTACCTTTGCTCAAGAAATTATGAACCCTTTTTCTGTTAAAATCAAATGTGGGGCCACAGTACAATTTTTTGAAATGTCAAAAGTTATATCAAAATTAAGGCATTTCAGAATCCAATATGGCTGCCAAGATGATAACTCCGTGAGAAAGATTGTCAATATCCTTGAAGTTGAAAATAAGACGATGAACTCCAAAATTTATTTCGTTCAAAAGGCCCAGGAACAAGCTTTCACTTGTCAAAGTTTGGAGCAATGTTAAGAACTTCAATTTTCAGAGAAATTGGTCCCTGAGAGACATTCTGCAGTAAAATAAACATTTTAGAATCTGACAAAACTGACCTTCTTGTACTTCTGACATAAATTTGATTTTGAAGCTCACAAATGTTCTGAGAACTCAGGTATTGTTTACCTACTTATCACCCTTAATAGAAGGATAAACAAAAGGATATGTCAGCAACAACAAACTCAAAACATCTCAGGTATGTAACAGTACTGTCAACTGAATTATTTTGATTTTTATCTAAGGTTTTACAAAGAAAGAATCTCAGTGATATTGCTTCATTTTTTTATTTCTAAGTGTAAGATTGTTTTGTGTTGTTGTTTTGTAGCCCTGGTTAGGAACAACATTATGCAGATTTTGTGTTGCATAAATTTGAATATTGAAATGTGATGATCTTTTTCAGTATACAAATATTGTACAGTATGTGATGATTTTAGTTTGTCAATACTAGAGAGAGAAAGTAAGGAACCAGATAATTGACATGAATGAGTCTGACTTATCAATAGATAATATGAAATAGAATTGTTCAGGTTACAGCCAAATATTGGTTTGTTTTACTGAAATACAACATTGTAAGTTTCTCAGTGTAATAATAGTCATGACACTTTTAAGAATTTATACACGTATGTATGGTGTATATTAGTTACTTTGATATGTTTTTGAGATGGCACCCATTCATTGATATGTAGAACATAAAAATTCCTCTTCAAATCAAAGCTGTCACACATTCCAACATATAGCGCCCTCTAGTGGTACTTTACAGTAAAGGGAATGGAACATGTATTTTAGTGTTATGTTGTGGTAGGGGTGTTGTCTCTAATGCTGAACTAGACTGTCCCCTTTTTTTTGACAATCAAAATCTTAGCTCTGAAGAAGACATTCGGTTTCTACCTGTCAACATCATACTTGTTAAAAAATATCAGTTGAGGGCGCAATTTATGGAAAAGGTCTGTTGAAGTCTGTCCGACTTAAAATCAACAGATGTATTCCATGGTTTCACATTTAGGCATTCCATATCACTGAATATTAGACTGTATGATGCATTATCTCATTCCACTCTCAACGTTCATGTGAAAGGGGTTAGCTGATGCATGACGGTTCCAGTGTACCTTACATACAGACTAACTGAGCACAAGTAACGGCTGATACAACAAGAGATTACAACACACCCTTGCATTTGCTGTAGTAGCAATTTTTTTGTAGGCCATTTTATTAGTAAAATAAAAAACATGGATTCATAACATTGACAAATACACTGTCATGACTTCTTTGTTAGTTTAAACTTACACAGAGCACCAAAAATATGAAATCTCACTTGCCAGACTAGTGACAATACCTCTTCCTAAATTATAAGACGCAAAGTGTCCTCAAGCAATAATATGTAATATATAATAATATGTAATACAGTAACCAGTGTACCACTACAAATCTTGATGATTCCAGCTTGGCAAAACTATTTTGTTAGATGTAATGTTACACCCTGCACAGTTTTGAATCACCTGTGGCCTTTGTGGGTAAACATATTTGAGTAGGTGTACACATAGTATCGTACCAATCAAATATATTTTTAGGTCCACACCCTAAAATCAGCACCCCATTATAATCACAATTTCAACCTGTTATTGTACTACTTATGGATAAATGCTATCTCTAGTTAACATAATCATGTCTCTAATTATTGTATTTTTAACAATTTTCAGTTAATACATAGTTGGTTGGCTGATCGCAAGAATACCAGTGATACTCCAGTTAATTGTATTACACATGTATTCTGCTTAAACATCTTGTTACAAATATAGATATGCATGGAATGCTAATGATAAAATTGTGTGTATGTATGTATGTATGTATGTATGCATGCATATGTATGTCTCTATGTGTGTGTGTGTGTGTGTGTGTGTGTGTGTGTGTGTGTGTGTGCATGTATGTTCATGTTTCTTGTGTATGTGTATGTGTTTGTGCGTGTGTGCCCTTGTATTTGTTTTATTTGAAAATAATGTAGAGGTGACCAGCACCCAAGAAAGAGATTTTTTTTAAAAATAACACAACTTCTCATTGGTTTGTAGCACTAACCAAACACTTGTAATCCTAACAGTGACAATGCAACTTGTAAGCAAGTGTGGCTTGTCACCATGGCAACAAAATAATCGTACACATGTTTAGTTAGACCAATAATGTTATAGCCTGTTTACTGCACTGTCAAGATACTGTACAATACACTGTTAGCCGGTTTTACCTAGTACCTCCAAGCCCTCACATTCTCCAGAAGTACGACCAGCTAACAATTTATTTCGACATCGCTTTAAAACAGGCAAATAATGTCAACATTGAAACAAAGTTATCCATTGAATACTGTCTCTGTATAAACAGTATTTGTTTGTTAGTTCTGGTTTCAAATCCTGGAATAAATAATGGGATCTACTGGAATATTCAATTTGAAAAAATGTAAAAATAGTCTGTGTAAATACATTATAGTTTGCACCAAAAGGATGGTCCTAAGGTAGACTGTAATATACGTCGTGACGTTTCGCCCTCACCGGCCTCCTCTCACACTCCTGGTAGTGGTTGGCCGATGTGTGAGGGCGCCCGTCACGGCGTACCTTACAGACTAGTCCTAAGGAAGACTAACTTCTAGATAACCAGGTTATCTGTATGTTATTATCCCCCTGTAAATAAAATTTAACATTATATAAGAAAGAATTGTGATAGATTTACTTATCCCACTTTCAACACCCATAATGAATTATACAGACATTGATTTGGACTGTTTGGTGTACATACTTATTGCAGTTATGTAAACGAATATCTATTATTAGTGGATAGTGCATTTTGTGTAAATATTAAATTAAAAATCAAAATGTGTACCAAATGAACACTAAATTCACAGAGAAATTTGGCAGTAAACATATAGCCAACTGCTTCACCGTGAGTAGGATACATGCTTATGAGCAATGACAATGTTTCCGGTATCAAAGTTGAAACACTTTCTCGCTCAAAATTCCCTCATAACGGAGTTTGGTCTATGAAAGCGACAATATCTCAAAACGGAGTATAGATTGTGATTTAGATTTGGTACGGTTGTCTGTAAGGTACGTTGTGACGAGGCGCCCTCACACATCGGTCAACCCCTCTCACGCGAGGGCTGAAGAACATGACGTGGTCTTACAGCCTATAGATTTGGTAGTGCTGCTTGCCGACGGAGTATAAATCGGGACTCGATTCTGACATTGTCTCTCTCTCTTCTCTGGGACATTGTAAGTATCGCGTTCCGTACACCATCTGCGAGCACGACTATAGATTTGGTTGACCGTTCTATTTATTTCAATGGAACGGTCTCTGGATCAACGTTGTCCTCATCCTCCTCCTCATCGTCAATTTGTGCGAGATTTTCATATAAACCTTCGTTGTAACCATGGTGATGATTAGACCTTACACTGCCGTGGTTTAGTTTATTATAGGAGCCATCATCAGGATTCTCCTTGCCATCATTCTTCAAATGAGCATATTCATTGTTTTCCTTCACTGTGTTACCATGGTGACGAGCCATACTACCTTGATGGCTTACTTTATCATAGGTATCGTCTGTTGGTGATGTGTTGCCATGGTTATCTAAATTGTCATATTGTGACGATGTGTCTTTATTCTTGTGATATGACTTCTTTGTTCGGTCAACTTTGTTGTAGAGATGACCATCGGGGTCATCTACAGGTTCACTAATATCAGAATATGGTGGTTGGGGTCTTGGCGATTGGTACAGTCCCGTGTACGGTTTACGTTTGGAAGATTGGTGGCTATGATCTTGACTGTTGTCCATATCAGCGTACGTTGCATCCGTTGCCATGGCAGCATTTCCTGTACGTGGCACTGTATTACTGGTGTTCATGTCCATGTAAGAAGCATCAGTTTCTGGGGTAACATTTCCTGTACTTCGTGGAACATTGTAAATATGGTCCATCTCATTCGACGCTTCAGTTGCAGGTTTCACCGTATTATTAACTGCTCGTGGAACTTGGTATGTGCTGTCCATGTCAGTGTATGGTGTCTCTGTTTCCATGGCAATGTTGTGTTGTCTAGGAACTTGATATTCACCTTGCGTACTTCCCATATCCACATATTTCTCATCTGTTGGCATAGCAACGGGATAACCATTCTGGAGTCTTGGTACTTGGTAACTTTCATCATCACTTCCTGTCAAAGGAGTGTCCACTCTGTCCTTACTACTGTCATCTACGTCCACATCAACATACACATTTTCTCTACTTAGTTTCTTTTTCAATTCTGTTATAACTTCAACAGACCGATCCGAACCACGGGGAGTTGAAGACTGTGTAATAACTTCACTGTATATATTGTCAGTGGGGACTGCATAATGCACTGTGAAAATAGAATGAAAAAGAATTCTTTTATGAGTCTTTTATCTCTCGACTTTGAAGTACACACACACACACACACACACACACACACACACACGTACATACATATATATATATATATATATATATATATACAAACATGTATACTTGTGTTATTATACTAATATATTTAATGACCCCCCCCCCCCCCATACCACAGTCCTTGTTGATCACTGTTTTACTCGTTACCTTTGCATACATGAGTCAGTTAAATTTCTTTAAAATATCTATAGCAGTCTGGAGATGTTTCTGGCCAAGACGTGTGGCTGGCTTAAGCCTACCGAGGCAGCCCATCAGCTACTGTAAGTCAGTATGAGCAAAACGTGGTTGGCCAGAAACATTTCCTAGCCTGACAGGCATACGCACACACCAAATGCGTATTATAAGTTTGTCCGGGTTTGATAGAAATGTGGGAGTGCTTGTGTGTGCGTCTGTTATCATATCGTGAATTTATGGAGGAATTCTGTGCCGTTCGTCACCATAACATAACATATCATATACTAAGTAGCAGTCAGAATTGATTATACAATATATATGATCTGTAAAATTAATGATACTCAATTGATAGTAAAGAACAAGTTCTTCAGCATATGTTACAAATGAACACTCACCTTGGTCAGCGTCTTCATACGAATGGTCTATTGTCCCCATTTGCAGTGTGTTATTTGGTATGTCATAGTTCCTATGAAACAGTCAAACATGTGAGTAAATAGGTGAACATGAAATGAGAGAGAGAGAGAGAGAGAGAGAGAGAGAGAGAAAGAGAGAAAGAGAGAGAGAGAGAGAGAGAGAGAGAGAGAGAGAGAGAGAGAGAGAGAGAGAGAGAGAGAGAGAGAGAGAGAGAGAGAGAGAAATTTATCCCGAAAGTTTTTGCATGTGATTTTTTACAATCTTTTTTTAATATTCATAATCGTGTTTCCAAAATATCAGAAATTCATAAATGTGCAAGTAGTACTATTGGTTAAAATGCACGGTACTGCAAGACATTATCATGTAAGAAATGTACTGTACAAGATGTGTTACTAATTATAATCAGTTTAATTATGCCATGAAATGAGTGCTAAAATAAATATTATTTATATATTGAAGTGACATCAATAGGTTACGTGTAACCTGTGTAATTAGTTCTATCACACTCACTTTTGTTTAAATATTGGATGTCGTCTTTTATAAAGCATTGCAAGTATACCAATGGTAACGATACTAGCAATTACAACTATGGAGATGATGACAATCCCGGCTAGCATACCCGGATCGTCCATCATAGATTTCCTCTGTCCACCTCGCACGTGTATCGGGACAGGTATAGTAGTGGCCTCGGTGGTATTAGGTGTAACTGTCTTCAAAATAGTTACGATTTCTGTTGGAGGTTTAGGCGTTTCCTTTCGGATTTCTACAATATATATATATACGAAAGGAGAATTTGTTATTTTATTTCAAACAGAAAAGCTCATCATGACAACAACAACAACAACAACAACAACAAAAACGACGACGACGACGACGACGATGACAACGACGACGACGACGACGACGACAACAGCAACAACCACACAAGATACACCGAGTTACTACTGACATCAAATACGTGCAACACCGGAATCCATCATCATTTAAAAGTCGTACACCAAAGGCAGTTACGACGATTCCCGTTAAAAGCCAGGATTTGAATCCCAGAATCTCGCTTAATATTATTTTATCAGTGACGATCGCGGCATATTGTCTATGAGTAGTTATACATTTATTACATTGGGGTGTTTTGTTGAACGATCAAGTAAATCAGTCGCTATTTTGATGATCGATTGAAAAGTTTAATAAATCTAAAGTATTATAACATACCGTGTGTACATCTCGGTCCAGTCCATCCAGATTGACAATTACATGTTCCATTGAGACGATCACATGATACAGTTGTGTTATCGTTACAAATACAACGATTCACACAATTTTCACCAAAGTAACCGGCACTACATGCTGGAAATAATATAACCAAAATCAATTAAATTTGTGTCCCAAATTATATCCAACTTTAAATGTTGTGCACATTGCACAGAATGTTACAGAATAAGCTTACATTTGTGCTCGTTTACCTTTCCACTGCCGACTTATACATGATATAGATTACATACCGCGTCTGTCAGTATAGTTAAATAATGCTAATTATTCAAGAAATCACTATGCTAATCAACCCGGGAAATTATGCAAATTAATCCAAGACATTATGCTAATTATTACCCACTATATGAAATCGTAAAGTAGAACTTATCTTAGTTATCTAAGATATCAAATTGTGTAAGCATGACCCATGACCCATGACCCATGACCTGGTAAAATCTAAAAATCTCTATTGTTATTACAATATTATTATACAGAGGGTGAGCAATGGGCATTTCCATAACCCGTAAACGCTTCATTTTATTTTTCGTAACATTTCAAAGTAAATTTAAAAGATCATAACTTGAACCGTACTTTCTGTCTGTTGGACTTCGTAATCAACGATTTATTTAAATAGTTTCTATCTAAAACAGTTCGTTCATAATCACCATTTTATACAGTATCGTTCACCTAAGAGAAACTTATAGTCTTCATCATACGAAGTATAAGCGATCATATTAGTTTTGGTGGGAAAAAAAGTAAAGTTGAAACAATTTTCTCAGAATTCCTATTAAAATTTAACACTTTAGGCGTAAATGTAATGGGTAAATTATATGTAATGTAAGTAGTTATAATTAAACTTTAATTTCTTCCTAAACTGCATTGCATAATCCCCTTATTGTAAAACTGCCCCACCCAACATCCTAACCCATCGTCAAGACAATTTGGCACCCATGTCATTCCATATACAATTCGATAGAAAATGTCCACATATGCCAATTGCGATTCGGTCCTATCAGCTAAATGAAAGTTTTCATGTTTTCACTATATTTTCTTACGAATATACCAGGGAATGTATAAAGATTAATCGAACGTATTTTCACCACGGCCACGTGCACCTTTCTAACAATCTAAAAATAACCAGTCAGGTAGAACTAATGTAAGCTAAACACCTCGTTTGAAGAAAATCAAAACATTGTAATTTGGTGAACTTAACTTTTTTCACCTTCATTGTAAAATATTAATTTAATCTAGCTACTTACTTTGGTTACACGTTGTTCCGTTCCATCCTGGGTGACATACACATATACCGACATCACGATCGCACTCCATCGTGTTGTCATCAACACATGCATTACATAGGTTGGTACAGTTGTTATGGGGACATGCTAAGAATTATGAAAAGACGGTTTCAGTTGAAGATGAAAAACAAGAAGAAAAAACCCCCCAAAAAACCAAAAAACCCCCACAATCACATCTATATTTTAAAGGGTGTGGTAATACCACTTACCATTGCACGCTCAATTCATGAATGAATGACAAATCCATCCGATATATTTGTAAATCGATTACTAGAAACACATCGTAATATTCTTGTCAGTCTTTGCACTTTATTGTCAGAAAAAAATAATATATTCCTAAATTAAAAAGTCTTCAATGGAGCTATATACAAGTATTTTCGATAATTCACTCGAAGTTCAGTTTCGCTTATTAACATAATAAGCACAAACTACACGCAATTGTGAGAAAAAATGATGATTTGATATGTTTACCTGGACAGGGACGATAGAGTGTCTGTTCTACGGTCCTTGAGGACACCCTATACACAGTACGTTGCTCATACCTGTAATACAAAATGACATTATTCAAGATGTCAACGTTTTGTATGGGTGTAAATTTCTCGCTCTTTTATTTTGGAAACGTTGATCAGCTCTCTGTTTTGCCTTGGTGATGCGTGAGGGCGCCCATCACGGCATATATTGACCGAATGAAACAAATCACAGCGGAGAGGAACCAGACAGAATACATACATTTCACTCCATAAAACTGATGTGAATTTTCGCCAAACAAATTCAAAGGAGAAATAAAATGAAATATGTCAGACAAGTGACAGGAAACAAAATGGAATATTTACAAGACCGCGTTACAATATGTGTACCAAGAAAAGATATGCTACACCATAGAATGCAATACATAAACTGTAAACACGAATAAAAAAGACGTCGACATTTCAAAGATTTTTTATCATGTTTGAGCGAGTCAAAGCTATTTAGACTATCTCCTCATATGGATTGAATATACATGTAGTCTGTCTGGAAATGAAGGTGTGTACTATGTATTATTCATGAAGACCCCTATCAAGTACCAGTGGCCTCGTTCGAGGCTCCTGTGTATGTAGAGAAATCAACAAGGTCTCATCTACTATACCCTATCATCCTCATAGTATGTCAACCCAAATAACCTTGACCGCTGTTATCTGTTATCAAATATTGGGTCTTCCCATGACATGCAAATTATTGCCATGGTATTTAACAATTATCTTTATACAAACTGTTCTAGTTCGTTCTTTGGACATGTCATTTTAACGTTAACAACAAACAATATAGACTGACAAACGATAACGTTCGAAGAAAACCGGCCTTGAAATAAAAAAATCAATTATTTTATATTTCAAATTTTGAAATGATATACCAATGCATTATTATTGTACCATTCGAATATTGACTACAAACAAAACCATAAACTGTATATATTACTTGATTTGGTTTTCCTACTTTTCACTTCTAATATTTTTCTCTTCGATTTTCAGAATTACTTTAACGTTAGCTACATGTACCCTTAGAATTCATTACCTGTATGCGGTGCATCGCAAGTCCCAATCAAGGCAAATTGTGTACGTTGTAATTCGTTGCAGTACAGACTTAGTAGTTATAAAGTACTTGGTGGCGCTGTATAGTGAGAATTCAAAAGATAAAAACAAAAAACAAAACACAAAGTATATTATATCAACCATGAACAGACATGACTTGGAAAACATAAAATGTGGTATAAGACTGACTTTCTGAAAAATATTTTGTGAGAATGAGCTTTTTATTTAAATGAGTAAATTTGTTCGACCAATAATGGTAGCTCTGAAAATATTACATGTAAATATAAAACTGAGCACTTCAGGGAAACTACACAGGGCACAAGATGACCTAAGATATAGAGCACTGAAGGCACTGTTTAAACTAAAACAAGACCTGCTGTTTTTAGACAAAAATATCCCCATCAAATTATTTAATTATCTGATGCAGTGGTGAAGCCCATTCTGCTATACTGTAGTGAGGTTTGGACACATGAAAACATAAACCAGTCTCAAAACCTAATGAAACTCTCAACTCCCATGGAAAAAGTACACATAAAGTTCTGCAAATTCCTACTAAATGTAAACTGTAAAGCTTCCAATACAGCTTGCCATATGGAACAAAGTCGCTGCCCTCTCGTAGTATCTGGCCTGACACAAATGTTAACATATAGGCTAAAGATCTCACAGAACCCAGAAACTACATACCACTAACTAAGGAAGCTTACTGTCTTAGCAAAAATTTGGAGTCCAGTGGAATACAATCATGGAATGAAGCAAACATTAAAACTTTTGAGTATGGATAAGGTCTGCACAGCTGAACCAAACCACTCTAAAAAATGAAAACCTAATTGCTAGATTTAAAGAAAAGTTAAAGTTGCTTCTCCACAAAAATATAATGGACACAATGAAGGACAACAAGGACAAGCAACATAAAAATAAATTACGTACATATAGACAAATTAAAACGGATATGAACTTTTGAAAACTATTTAGAAGACATTAAAACCCCACAATACAGATCAGCAATGACAAAACTTAGGATTAGTGCACATATTTTACATATAGAAACTGGAAGATACACAAACACCATCTTATCAAGCAGGACATGCCCTGTATGTAAACAAGGTAAAATAGGAGCATTTTCTATTACACTGTACAGGATATCAAAATGAAAGGAAAGAACTTTTTAACAAATCAAATATATATTCTAGTACAAGCACGGATAATGAGAATCTCATAAAGATTCTTAAAGTAAAAGACGAACATACATTAATTGAAATAAGCAAATTTATTTAACATGGATTCAAAATCGAGAATATCATTTGAAAAAAAAATACCAACTGTCTCGTGATGCACACTCGGCAAATACATTTACCACCTTTCAGGCCTTCTGATTACATCTGGCCTCAGAGGCTCATCACTATCTGAATAACCAATATGCTGTGTTGATTTTCACATTGTGAAACTACTTTTTTTTGTGGTCAATACAAGTATTTTTCTTTATATACTTTATTGTACTGATATCTGGTAATATAGATAAGGTTGCAATAAAGTTTACTATTATTATTATTACAACTGAAATGTTTTGGTATGACAATGAGGTACATTTTATGTACATGAAATTCAAACCTTTTTGGGTTCATTATGATTAACCAATAGCTCGGTTCAATCCGGGTCATCGCATTAGTGTTATCTTAAATAAGTAATAAGGATTACATGGAATCATCATTCTTGTGTTGTGGATCAACTTTTTTTCTAAAGCTCTGCCAAACAACCGGATTTCACACTTAGATTTTAATCCTAATCCGACGTGAACCTCTAATAAGTGATCTCTTACAACTTTATGATTACATGTACTACAAAACCACAGACAAGTACCATTACAATCATATTCAGTAACAGGCGACAGGCGCCTCAAATTTTACGACCGATGAGTCAGAACTTTTTTTTATATAATAGCTTCGCAATGACGTGAAGGAAGTCATTTTTTCGTATTCACAGCACATACAAGATATCTACGACAGTGTGTTCACACTATCTGACAAGGTGCATGACCTCAAGTCATGTGACAGATAACAATCCAATGCCGTGTTGTAATTGTGATACGAGAACAATTTATATTTGACCTGTAGGTTAAATATAAAGTCAATATTCTTGTTTTAGAATTTATGGATCAATAAACTGACTGTTTTCCAAACGGTTTGAATATAGTACGTGTTTACCACTGCCGTGTTATGATCCATATTTGTTTTCATTTTTCGTATGTTTTTCTTCCTTTTTTGTGCATTTCGGTATTATCTATGCAGGTCATGACACATAAAGTTGTAAAACCTGTAAACTTTAGTTTTATCATGGTATTATAATCATAATTACCGGCATTTAAACTCGGCTATTTTGCTAGGATTTGCCTTTGCACCGAACCATGGACGTACACAGTGGTGAGAATCTGTTTGTGGTTCGACCTTGCGCTGGAAATATATATGCACTCCGATAACGTAACTCCAACTCGCTTCTGACGAGTCGGAGTTTGATACTGGAGCGCATATTTCCAGAGCTAGGTACAACCATGGTGCAACCCGCATTGTTGTACTTCTATGAGTAAGCTTTTAATTTTAAATACCAACTAGCAGGTATTGAACCAGACAGGTATTGGACCAGACAGGTATTGAACCAGACTTTGGACTTAAAAACAAATAGTTACAATGTTGTGTCTCGGCAAAGTAGTTTGTTTATCACTTCTGATGGGAGTATCACATGCTTCTATGAAAATACTCGTACATGTAGATTCGGAGATTTGCATGAAACAGGATTTAAAGTTACATTTGAAAGACAATTTAAATACGTACATTCAAAGATGAATACCCCAGCGATGCCATTGTACAGCGTGGCACGTTTGTATTGTTAGAGTGTGCATTGATGGGTATTAGGTGGTGTATAAATCGCCCCTATCGTAAGACAAAACATATCGGAACTATGATGTTAACTCTCTTACCTGACAGTGTAGGGACAACGCCCAGTTGGACTCTCCTCTGTTACTTCATTTGCACTTGACACACAGCAGCTACATATAAATATGATAAAAACTAGGCCAAGGAGAGAATATCTGAAAACATGCATAGTTGACGATCGAGGGTCAGCGAACTTTCCAACAACAAGTGAAAGCAAAGCCACAGGTAGCTGTTTGATACGATATGTAACACTTTCCTAAGGATTGGATTTACCAGTGGAAAGTGAAGACGAGTACATTACATCTATCCTACAGCCAAATGAAGAACAATGTACGGACAAGTCTGGAGTATTCACTTTTTTTCACTATGTACAGTCTATCCAGATTTGTCCAGCCCAGCGATACAAGACTTTAAAAGGCAATGAATGAATCACAGTAGAATAATAAGTCGTGTCTGAACATGCGCAGTGCGTGTCAAGGAGACACAAAAGCAGGAAACTGTCAAGGGTGACTTATTATCAGATGACATTACAATAGAAATATACGGTTACCATGGTAAAGTTCAGAGGTGACGACGGTGACAGGCACCCATACCACGAAATCATATATACTGATCGTCGTGTTTTACTTAGAAATTGACGTGGGCCCGGGGGTTGGGCCGGGGTTTATATTCGGTTATGTCTGTAAGATGACCCCATGGCCGGGTAAGGTCATGTGAAGTAGGCGTGAAGTCAGATTTTTATCCAATAAACAACCTCACCATATTTAAGAACTTGAAAAAAACAAATATAACCATATAGACCAAGTCCGTGTCTAACTCAATAGTTGAAAAGAAACCCCACTAGAAATGTTTCTAGGTTTGTTATTTTAATCCAGTCTGAGAAAGTAGTTGTCACTCACTGTCACGCACATCTGTCGGTTCCCATGTTTTGAGACAGTTTTTTATAGTTTGATTACACCATAGGCATTGGGAGAGGTCTTTCTCCAATGTATATGATTTAATCACTTTTATTTTAATTTAAATAGATGAAATTTCAATGATCACAAACTAACTATATTGATTTTCCCAAGCGATAATATTTAATTGGGGCTGTAAACCGTTAACCATGGATCTATATAGACCCGTATATGAACGTACATCTCGGACCAACAACCTCCTTCTTCGACAACAATTTCATTTTTAGAATATTTTCAACAAATGTTTTTCACTTGATGGCATTAGTTTCATTTCTTTACCCACAAATAGACAAGACAGAAAGACATATTAGCCTGAGACGCACACAGACATTCTATAGATGTAACATTGCACCGCTTTCGGTGGTAGCATGGCACAGCGCCCACAACGGCGAATGATTTGATATTTTGTTACATATTTGATTAAATTATGAAATTATTAATCATTTTTTCATGCTAATAATAAAATTCCACACCAATACAGCACCATGAAATATAGTGATGGCAAAAATTGCAAAAAAATAAATTATTTCTGTTTGATCTACTACAGTGACATTGTAACTACGTGACATCCGTGACTACCGGTACATTGTGTAACTATCTTGATAATGTTTTCTTCAGCTTCCTGTTGGTTTGCCTTGATTTCGCCGAGAGTTCTCACAAATCGGGACTTCACCATTCCCGGAGCCGCAATATGCTGCAATGATTAAAGAGCTTCATGAGTTACCTTATTAATAACAGGTATGATTAACGTTCACTTTTTACATATATTTACAACTTTCCTAACATATCTGAAACAGTTCGTTCGAAATAAGCTGTCAAAATTCTTATTTTAGTTTGAAATGTCAGGGGATAGCGCGAACGCAGTCCCCCACTACCATAAATTATGCACCCGAGTCACCCACATTTGGGGTGATCGCAAGGGTCAACCTGCCCGGAGTGCAATGGACAAGCCTCGCCCTGGAGGAACCACCTACTTGATCATGGTTAACCTCTGTGCCAGGTAAGTATGCCTAAACAACGGCAGCACAAGACACCATACCAAAGGAAACAAAACACTGCGTGCGGTTTTAGATAGGGCGACATTGTTTCTACGAATAACTTTGTTATTTTATATCAAAACCTTTTTACCACAATTTTACAGATACACTTTCAATAAAATAATAGTTTACTGGGATATTCTGATATTTGTATTGTGTATTTTGTATCAGAATTTGCGAATTTTCGTTTGAATAACAATTTACAACTGAACTCTGGGTAATATTTATGCAAATCTTTTGTCACACGCTAAACACACACAGCTTAGCCAGCAGCGCGTAGTACTAGGAGGCGCTTCTATAGAAATCATAACTAGTGCTATTAGCTATCTGCTACTATCAAAGAGGCATACCGTGCAATTTTCGACATTTTAGAGTTTCTAATAACTGTGACGGCACATATCTAAGTCTGAATATATGCATGGTCTGTGCATGTGTTGCAGCGCCACCCCGCTACCCATCGACGTTGATGGCGCACTACTCCGATCAGAACACAGTTAGAACACATCATGCACATGCATGGAACACGCCCGGGGAACACGTCACTCATTGCACGGCTGGCGGCGTGCAATGATTGGTCAAAAGTCTACAGTTTGTATACAGTTGTTGAGTACAAGTCGTCTGACTCTGAATAACAAACTTGCGTGAACTGACAAAATGGCGGATAAACAAGGGGGTGTGTACGCAAACACGACATCTGATTGGCTCCGACTGTAGACTGACTGTAGACTCTGTAAACTGACTGTAGACACCCAGCCAATCAGTGTACAGCTTTGACTGTATAATATTGCACCACTGTAGACTCGACTCGGCGGTGAGAGCTAGTTTCTGTTGGGCGAAGAGTCTACAGTTTGTCTACAGTTGTCTACAGTTTGACCAATCACATCGCACGAGAGTCAGCGCCGCGCCAGTACTTTATGCACACAACATGTGAGCGCCCTGTCAACGATGGAGTTGTGAGTGTACGATGCGGTGTGCTTTAAAAGTGATTTTGCTCGGAATGTTCGAAATACCTGACGATGGCTTCATCTTCACAGGGTAAGAATCAGTGTTTATATCGTGCATGCTCAATGACGCGGAGATTTGCAGGCAATTAGGGGGCGATCAGTTTTTACGGCCGGGTGTGGGCCAGTGACTTCTTGTTCGTGTTGTACTTAAAAATAGTGATCCCCCCTGCAATTCATCCACAAAACAATCCAAACTCCCTTCTGACAAATAAAAAAATACACTGACACCCCCCCCTCCCCCGACATCTGTTGACAAGAAACGTTCTTCTTGTTCTTGCAAAAGACACTGTAGATTCTCAAAGCACAATTATAGTAGCACACTGCATAGTTAATTTTACTTGTTACATTTACAGTAATTTTAAGTGTATCTGGTAAATTGCTATCCCAAATTCATTGCTTCACTTATATAAAGCTCTTTAGACAGGAACCCCTTGAGAAGTATGATTGTCTATTCATGGACATGCAAAATATTCATGGTAACCAAAAGTTCTAACTTCTAGGATATCTGGGATTGAGTGCACTATTACCATTATAGATTAATTCAGCTAATTATAAAGTACAATATTAGAAATGGAGTTAATATAATTGTAAACCTAGGGTTTCCAGTAAGTTTCAAAGTAGGGAGAGAGTCTGGAGGGGGAGGGGAAATCTGTAATGGCTGTACATCTGATGGATCCAGGAAGTAACCTATGACACAGAGACCATATGAAAAACAACAGAAAACATTAACTAGACACTCACACATGATAACAAATGTAATTACACAAGGATGAAATACAACACAATCATACTAAAAAAATAAGGAAAACGAGATTTACATTAGACTGGAAGAACTTTATTATCTCACACAAATTTACATTAAAACACAAGTTTCTAAAACTGATAATAAGTTGTATTTAAATTATTTTGTCAAATATATACTCCTTTGACGTCATGCAGATGTGTCATCAGTATCAAGGTGTTGAATGCTATACTATCTAATCAATCAGTATTAGTCCATAGACAGAGGGCTCTTCCTCTGTCTATGATTAGTCATAATATGTTAATTTTTTTAATGACTTTGAAACATTTTATATGTGCTTCAGATATCTGTATAATAAATTTTAACGTTACATCCGTAGTGTTATTGACTATAAGTTGGTTGACTGATATGAATTGCAATGCTGATTTTAATGGAAATGTAAGTGATGTGAGAAATAATACTTCATAGATTGATAGTTTATTTCTTTTACATCTCACAGGGTCAAAGAGGAAAGTATTAGAAAGGCAGATGTAGCCACCGTCTTGACGCAATTCGAAGCAATGCCGAGATTGTCAAAAAACATGGTTCACTTGGTAATGACGCTGGTAGAAAACAGCATGGTTCGGCCAAAAGGGAGGAGATGGGACAGAAATGCTATACAGTTTGCTCTTCATCTATGGTTGAGATTGAGTTTGCTCTTCATCTATGGTTGAGACATAAGAGGTAGTGGGCACCTGTAATCTTGCCATCCCCGAGACTACTACAGCTATACAAGAACATCATTGAACAGAAGCCCAGTTTCAATGAGGAAGTCTTCAGGTGGATGGCGGATACAGCACGACAAAAAAATGTACCCCCATCTGGATATTACAGTGGTGTTATATTTGATGAAATGACCATCCAAGAAGACTTACAACTAGATAACAAGGGTGGAGAAATGAAATTAGTGGGAGCTGTGCAACTGATGAAGGAATGTGACGATACGGATATATTGAAGTTAGGAGAAAAAGAAAATTATGTTGGCAAACCACACACTGCAGTTTGAATTCTTGGGATTCACTGGATTCACTTTTCCTATTGTACACATTTTCCCACCAGACAGGCCCAGGCAAGCTATTGATAATCTCCTGAACTGGGGATTCATGATAGACTTTACTATGTTTGACAGATCAACATCGAATCGATCTTTTCTGAAGATACATTTTGACGGCAATCCTTTGGACAAAAACATGCACGTACCAAACTGTTTCGATCCGCGGTGAAACAATATTTTTTGTATGGACCCTAAACATGATATTAAGCGATTGAGAAACAATGTTTTGAAGAGTTGGGTAGGGGAAGAGTATTATACAAGGCGCTTAGAATGGAGAGGTTTGAACATTGAGTGGCAACACTGGCAAGACGCATGCAGATGAGACATCAAAGTCAACCCAGAAATGTATCGAGTTAACTATAAGTTGCCTAGCAACAAGACCACGCCCATAGCAACAACCAAATGATCACGTATATTGCAAAGATAACAGGAATTGAAAGACACATGAATAAACATTCAAAAATATATGCAAATGTGCCTAGCAACAAGACCACGCCCATAGCAACAACCAAATGATCACAAACATTGCAAAGATAATATCAGGAATTCATACACAAGTGAAAAAAAAACATTCAAAAGGTATGGAAATATATCTAGCAACATGACTACGCCCATAGCAACAGCCAAATGATCGTGTGTATCGCAAAGATAGCAACATGGTTGGATAGGCAACTGGATAGTCATTCAGGAAATGAACACCTATTGTTAGGATGGACTAGTATATGGATAAAAAAATTAAAAAACTGTACAGTTGTGCTACAACGCCGTTGGCGATATTTTTTATTTGTATATTTTATGAATTTTGAAATTTAGGTAGGCCTATCAAAAAGTGACAAAAAATTGTAAATATTTTACTGGTAAATGTCCATTAACATAAAGAAATAAGAATACTTGAGCAATTTACAGTTGTGTAAATGTGTAAGATAAAGCTGATTAATAATTAGATTCACTGGTAATTTTGTTGTTTCTTGTTTTAGGATTGCGATTTCACAAATCTGTGAAAGACCATGCTGCCAGTGTTGTCCATTCATGATGTGGGAGTCCCCTCACAACGCCAGCAAAGTTCTCTACTCCGGACACGTGAGGCAAGGGAAATGAAATCACAACCACCTCTTCTTGCTGATATGAAGCTGCATAGTGAGGATTTGTAGAAGGTATGGTACATGATACTATTAACATTTACATATTTCAATGAAACCATATTTTTTAAGTAAAAAGGATCCATTCTTTAAGATCAAAAGTATGTCTAGCTGTTGCAGTAACTAATAAAAGGTAACTTTGATCATGTTGATGAAATGTTAAAATCAGATGAAGTTTTTTGAATAAAAAAAAAATTAAACTGTTATCAAAAGTAATGTCTTTCTGTTTGGTACACTTGGTTTCAAGTTACATCTGACTCAGTATACTAAGTGTGACTAATCATAATCTATATGACAAGGGTAAAGAAAAATATATCTTTCCAATATGATCTTCAAAAATGCACACCTAAATTTTGCACACAAACATCTAAAATTAAAATACTTGTTGCCTTCCTTCATGGAAATCATGAAATATGCCCAAAATATTTTGTCTGGCTATTTCTCTTTCTCCTGCTTACTGTCGCACCTTTTATTATAATACTTTTACATCATCGAAGCCTGACAAATGCATATACCGGTATAATTACAAACAAAACACATGTATGATACAACATACATATTGTAAAATACAAGGACTGTCAATTTTAAACCTGGAGAAGTGCTGGAAATATGACACATGAAAATTTTTATATGCTACTCATTCTGATTCTGATGGTTCTATCCTTTCAACAATTCATCTACTGTTGCTTTAAAATGATCAAAACTGTTAAAGGTCTGGTCAGTCAGACCCTTTGAAGTTGATCTTTTATACTCTTCACACCAACACTTTTTTCTATATTTTTTATGGCCTTGTGTCTTTTTACCACAAAGTGTGCACAATGGGAAATTGGAAATTCGAGAAACTTTACGTGCTGGTGTACTAATTAATTCTTCGCGTAATTTGCGTTTGTACGATGTTGACCGTGCCCAGTATTCTTCATTTGAAGCTTCACTAGCAGTAGCCATATATGACTGATGATGTGGCATATGGTCTGGTCTGGTCTGAGTTGGCATGATTGACATATCCATCATCATTTCAGCTGATGTTGCTGTTGATGTTGGGGTCACACAGTCATATCGACTTTTATGTGTTTTTGTTCCTGCCATACTGGGTTTATGGTAGTAGGACATTGGTGTCCAATTAGGCTGTCACAGTTTGTTTGGTAGGCGTTCAGTATGTGGCATCTGTTCATGAGAGATGCTCTCCAAACGTCAAACTATTTGCGAAGATGATACCGTAGTGTTCAGGTTTATCATCCTCTCCTGTCTGCAAATGAAGTCCCTGACACACTTGGCATTTATTTTAGGCAGAGGTATGCCTAATTTACTCAGGATGGGGTCTTCAACTAGCACACGATGTTGCATACGTTCATACACTTGAGTTATTGACAATTTTGCAAGTGATGTACTATTCGCACGTGCTGGTGACAACAACCAAATATGTTTTACAACACAGTACATTAGACAGTTGTACAGGGCATCGATTTTTTGTGCAGGGGTGTAGCAATTCATCAATCTCTGCCTCTGTACGAGTCCAGCTTCAAGTACATCATCCCTCTTTGTTCTGCCATAAAGTGTATTTCCCCAGTGTGCCTTGTATGTGGTGTTGAATTGTTGAGGCTGTTTGTCATAGTCCTCAAGGGCATTCCAGGCCTGCAAGATCTCTCTTCTTTTGTTGGTACTCAACAGAAATTTGCCTTCATCTTTAGAAACTTCGGCCAGCAGTTTGTTTAGAGTTTCAACTTTTTCAAACCCAGGCACTGGATTTGAACCGCAAACATCCTGTTTTTGATAAAATGAAAATGATATATTTAGGCGTCAATTAATTTATGATGTGAATTAATAAACTAAAATCAAAGACTAACTCATTTGCTAATGCTATTCTTACATTGAGAAATGTAATCATGAATTCTGATCATATTTTCAAGATTTCATACTCAGCACCCAAAACATCACATTAATTTAACAAAAATAATATGGCATAAAAACTCACACAAGATGGATCTAGATGTTCCATTGATACTTTGTTAGTCAACACTACATGTGATGGGTTTATGTTATCAACAGAGTACTGGTATCTTCCCTATCACTGGTGTATCCGTCATCCACCGTTTCCCATCCTCTTCAGCATGTAGTTCCTGCTCCTCAGTTTTGTACGTCTTGGTTGAGTAGAAGAGGAGATACATCAGGATTTGTACTCTGTTGGAATAGGTACTCCAATCCCAACAGTTCATCAGAGCTTACTGTCGGGACCATGAAGTTCTCCTCTTCTACCCCACCTTCTCCAAACAATTCCTTGCATCTTGTATTTATTCGATGCAGAAGTGGAGAAGAATATACCCTGTTATGTCTGCCCTTTCTCCCCCAAACAGTCTCAGACAGACGGTCAGCATTCCACCTTGCTCAAATACCCTTGATAGGGCCTGGCAGCACAATGTGGACCTATGAAAAAAAACAAAAAACATCAGTGTTAAAAGGAATGCATATTGTGAAAAAAATTCAATCACTAAATTTTAATGTGTATAGAATCTCATTATAGAACAACACACTATGCTTCATGTATTGAAATTACATGAGTAAGACTATTACTTCCACGGTTTGTCTTATAGTACGTTTAGGTAGCAAGTGGGAAGACATCATTAAAAACAAGAGAAGTCGTCTGAATAACAAACTTGCGAGAGCAGACAAAATGGCGGATAAACAAGGGGGTGTGTACGCAAACACGACATCTGATTGGCTCCGACTGTAGACTGACTGTAGACTGACTGTAGACACCCAGCCAATCAGCGTACAGCTTTGACTGTAGAATTGCACCACTGTAGACTCGACTCCTGCATTCATTTAATGATTTATTTATTTATTTATTGTCTCCCTTTTATATCAGGGGCTCTCTAAATGTTTAGGAGCAGCATAAACAGTGTAGAATTCTACATTTCTTGGTAAAAAATTATCTATGCTGTTAGAAAATATATGGAGACTATATATAAAAACCAATAGTACTAACATCATAATTATGAACTTGTTAAATATTACTTTTTTTTTCATTTTTTCAAAGAACATCTTTACTAGTAGTCAATTTCTTAAAAAATTGAAGGATCATGGTTCCTTGTGCATGCTGTCTCCGATAAATAGACTAATTGATTGATTTCTCTGTAAGAAGTCTTTCAATGAATTATTTTCCTTATGTTGAAGTAACAGTTGTGTAGTTCCTTCCGTCAGTTCTTGTCTTTCTGTCCTGAAATAGTAAAATTTTAAAAAGAAGTGTTATAGCGTTTCATTTTCTTTTCCACAAGTGACAAGTAGTATCACAATCGTTGTTTTCCCATTTTCGTTTCTCATATTGTAGTCCGAGTGTATGTGATCTTGACTTAAATTTCAGTAGTACACCCTTAAAGTCTTTTAGCGATGTTCAATATCTTTCATGTTTCAATTTATTTTCTAACTTCTGTAATGCTCTAGGCGTGATTTTCTCACCATATGTTTTCGTCATTGTATAATAAATGTGTTTCAATTTATTTTCTGAGAGGTTGATGATTTGATCTTTACTCATATTAAGGTTTGTTCAAAATATATAAATGAAAGTTATGGCATAGTCATGTTCATCTTAAAACACCCCAAACCAGAATTTATGGGTAATATACCTGCATGCCAAATATCACTGCGAACAGTCAAAGAGTTTTAAAGTTGTACAGGTACACATACAAACTCATGCACACTCACACCCATACACAGGCATTTCATGACACTATATAACATACAGAACTTTAGTTCAGTTGTTCTTATAAACCAGGTGGGGTGTGTGGCTAGGCATAATAGAAGGGCAGATTGTTGTGAGGCAGAGTGTGGGGAACAGTGGATAGAAAGAGAGGAGTCACTCCAGTTGTGGCTAAAATCAGAATACTTTATTTCACAGGATAAGTAATGTTAAAAGCTCAGCGTATAGGAAGTGGGTTTTAACTAATATTGGTACAACGGATGTATGATTGTGTTGATAGATATATACAACATCTGTTTATGTAAGGGATGATATTACTGACATTTATGAGATTTACGAGAATATTCTTGAAGTTGAAATGACCTCTGATGTCTCCGACAGGGTGATATATATATACACACACACATGCATGACCACTTTTTGAATATAGCACCTGATGGGCTAACTGAAAAAATGATGAACAAAAATATTTCAGTACAGATTGATACAAAGGGCTTGTCATTTGTCAATTGCACAAGTTATTTTTTCTTCTTTACATTGAGTTGTTGAAATAAACTGAGACATCTCATTCTTATCAATTTACATAAAAAGTGAATTAGTCAAACTCTATATAAATTAACCACTCGTGGCATAAAAGTTATTTTAAAAAAGGAAGCTAAGATTTGTGTAAATTGTAAGTCATAATAAACTTGAAATAGTTGTGCTTAAACTTAGTTAAAGAACAGCCGGACATTAAAAACTTACACTCTCTCAAAGCTTATAAATAAAGAAATAAATACATAAAATATATATAATATAAATAAATGATATAATAAGCTTATGTAACCCTGGAGTTTAACTGAGTAGAAAATTTGGCTTGAACTTTGAACTTAGTCAAAACTACACGAGCCTGGTTCAATTAGACTTACTTAAAAATGACTCACACACACAAACTATTTGGCAGATATCAATTCTCTTTTCGTACTTTAATTCCTATACAAACATTTGACAATTACTAAGGAGCTCCAAACTGACTGTATTGAGATAAAACAAAGCCGGCATATAGTTAAACTCAGTTCACGTTACACTTAGCTATATCACATGACAGTTCAGTAGATGATTTCAAACACAAGGTCGCATTGATTGATGGGACGATGACAGGTTTGTCCACTGGTTTTTCCAGATGTTACTTGTCAGTCTCTGTCCATTGGTTTCCTCAAATGATTGGAACGTTAGCCATCTCAATGTTCTCACTCGAGTTCAACTTTCAAGGTCTGAAAGTTTAATCAATCGGAGCAAAGGACCAACCACGCTGTCTCCAAATAGCACAAGCTTTGGCCACGATGTTCTGCTGCTAGCTTTCAAGTCAAAGTGAGGTAGCATAGAATTATAGTGCAATGTGATATTTGAAATCTGAATGGGATTCCTATCTGTGATGTCATACTTAATACGTGGTGGGAAACGTTGCCACATGACTTGATTATATGTTATATTCAATCTTAATACAGGCAAATTTGCTGATGCCACGAGTCTTTCCCTTGGTCTAGGCAAATTCCAATACAACATATGTATTAGGATGATGACAGATATGGGTTATCTTAAGGTCATCATTGCCTTGACTCATTAATTTGTTACAAAAACTTTCACTCTCTGTGGTATATTCAGAACAAAACTTTTATCATGTGTTACACTTATAGATACATTTACATATTATACAGTGCAAGAAATACACTATAGACATGTTAGCCTATATTCCCTCATGCACTATTAAAGAGGAAGGTGTTTGTGGGTGGGGGGGGGTGTTAGATCACAACACACATTGGCTTGTCATCTACATTCGTGTGCTAAAGTTTATAGACACCAACGACCAACGCATTGCTTACAATTAACCTGGATTTTGAGAATACAGTTGACAAAAGTACCCCCCCCCCCCCCCCCCCCCCGGAATAGTTTAAGATGGGATATAGCAAAAAAAGGTCTATTTCAATGTACATATATTTACATATACTTTAACTTACAAAAATAAAAACTCTGCAGTTTAAGAAAAGGTTTTGCCATTTAAGTACCTTTCACAAAACAGCTCATATGACTACTTATTTCCCCTTTGTATGATCAATGAGTAAAATGTTGGCCCATGTCACTCAAGCCATTCAAGATGATCCTAAAGTTTATGTCAATTTATGGGCAAAACTGTCAAGATTCTTGCATAATTAGAATTAATGCCGTTTTTCATCCAGAATGAAATTACTTCCATCACAGCATGCAGGGCATTATTTCCAAAACATTAACAATTTTAACTATAATAAATATGATATTAAGATCTCATGACAGGCTCATAGATAGGGTTAGGTGATTTTTGTACCCAATTTTCACTAAAAAGTAATAATGGGGATGGGTTTTACATATATCCATAAAATAGGTTGCCCAAAACCTGGCCTCATTATATATCAGCTAAAACAACTTCAAACAACAATCTTGGCCATTTTTTCTTTAAAGTCCTGAAAATCTTTGAAGACTTGGTTTGGAAATGATGATGACATTTTAGTTGCATGGCAATATGTCTTCTTCTTGTATTTGTTGTTGCCCTGAGTTGACTGTCCACAAAGTTTACATTTGTAGGTAGTCACCTTTGTCACCTTTGCAGTTCCCCTTCCTTCACAACTTAATAGCTTCCTTTGTTTGTACATGGTTGAGTGTGCATACGATTGCTGTGGAGGGGTAGATGTTGATGGTGGTTGCACAATTGGAAAGGGGGGTGGTAACATTGATGTTGGCTCCATAACTACAGTATAATTACCACTAGTTGATATCTGCATTGGGAAGGAGTATGGCATTGAGTTTAAGGCTGAACTGGTTTCTGGTGATGTCGAAGGTGAAATTAATGTCTCTGATGTTGATGACGGAAAGGACAGTGAAGATGATACCTGATAATTTGTGTGTGAAGACGATAACACTGCAAAGTGGTCCCTCCTTACCTTGAGATTTCTATCACCAGCTCAATTTGGTACATCTGGGTACGTAGTTTTGGGTCTATTTGTAATGGGACGTACATCTGGGAGCTCCAAAGCAGGTGACTGGTCACAGCTTGAAAAGCTTTCACACTTCCTCAGTATTGAATTGATAGCCCTTGGTCAGTTACATTGTTGCCAGATATGGCTTCTAGTCTTCTGATGAACTCAGCAACACACTTGCTGTTGATCTTCAGCAGTGGATATGTCATGCTTACTGAGAACTGGATTGTCAACTTTAACACGCTGGGATATCCGTTGGTATGTGGTGGTGAGTTGTCTCTTTTTAGGAGATACTCCAACACTGGGGCTGATATTGGGATGAAGCCACAGCTGCTTGATGATGCAGTACATCAGACGATTTTTTCTTGTGTCCACCAGATCAGCAGGGGCATAACGCTTCCCAAACTTAAGCTTCTGGAACTAAGAAGCACTAGAAGGGTCACCATTAGTGTGCCCAAACAGACAATTTCCCCAGCGTGAAGAGTACAGGCTTTCAAATTGGTGTATACAGCGATCATGGAGATCTAACTTATTCCACGCAGCAATGACACTCTGTCTTTGGTTACTGTTGAGTGCAAGCTTTCCATCCTGCAGACCAATATCCACTAGCACACAACTCGGCTCTTCTACATGTTGATAACCTGGTAAATGGTTTGGGCCACATACATCTTCAATGCAGGAGTCTTTATCTGCTGTCATACTTTCATCTGTGATATTCAGTGCCACATGTAAGTGAGAAATATTGTCATTATTCTTGTACCCATCATCTGCATCGACCTCTTCTCCTACATCTTCAACCACGTCTGTCACCTCATCATCCTTTTCACTGGCATCTGAAGCTTGGAGAATCTCTCTGGTAGTACCATAATGCTCAGTGATGTTGAAAGATTCACTTGACTGACTGAATAGAAATTCCAGCCCAATCATTTCATTACCAAGGGGCATTGGTGGATGGAAGTTGACCTCTTCTACTTCTCCAAATAACTTCTTGCAGCGTTGATTCAGACGATGGATCAGGGGTGTTACATAGATGGGATTGACCCTTCCCTTTTGACCTTTACAGCGTTAGATGCATGATTTGAATTCCAACAAACAATACCACTTGATACACTTGAAATGGGACAGCAGCACAACGAGGCCCTGGAATAAAACTGGGAAGGAAATCTCTGGCTCTGTTTCCAATCTGCTGGATTGGTGTGTCTTCTTTGTGCTGAATTGCTGTGCCTTCTTTGTGCTGAATTATTGTGCCTTCTTTGTGATGGATGGGCGTGCCTTCTTTGTGCTGAATTGCTGTGCCTTTTTTGTGCTGCATTGCTGTGCCTTCTTTGTGATGGATGGGTGTGCCTTCTTTGTGATGGATTGGTGTGCCTTCTTTGTGATGGATGGGCGTGCCTTCTTTGTGATGGATGGGCGTGCCTTCTTTGTGATGGATGGGCGTGCCTTCTTTGTGCTCTCACTTATTACAAAGTGTGGCATAGCTTCTGATCTAATGGATTGCTGTTCCTGAAAACAAATCAAAGTATTGATAAATCATTAAAACTGATGTCATCATATCCAAGTAACAAGTACAAACCAAATACAATACTTTGACTGGAGCACAATTTTCATGCCTGCAAATAAAAATATTGAGAAATCATGAACAAGATCACTGGTGCAGTAAAACAATTAAATAAAACAAGAGATTCCATCTTAATTACCTGTGAGCTTCCCTGTGTCTGTTGGCTGGTAGATGGCTGTTCAGTGTCAGCTGCTCGTGTCTTTGACTGATGTAATGAGTCTCATCTGCATGTAGAAAACGTTATAATGACAACTTAAAGTGTAAAGCATTTTGTTTTCAATAATGGTATTATAGTAGTGAAAACCAGCACACAACAAAATGATAATTCACCATTTGTACAAATTCTCCTCATCTAGTATTTGAATACTTTGTAACATTTTGCAATATAACAAAAGTTATACCATTTTACAAAGATATGAATAAACTTCAGGTTTACAGCACTCAGAACTGACTTGGAATTATACATAATATTTTGATGATAGGAAACGTACCCTTTGAAAACATGCTTTCTTTTGGAATCTGAAGGAGTGTGGAATCATAATAGTCAGACTTCACTGTGTTGTCATGCTGGGATGGAGAGAAATTGCTAACTGCTGTGCCCTCATTTGTGTGTCTATTCTTCTCCTCGCTTGCATCATTCTGCAGTGAATTAAACAAAATATTTACAGTACCAGTGCTTCAAATTTGATGAAAGCCTAAAGATTCATCTTGTGCTATTCCTGAAATAAACAGTTGAAATAGTCAATTGCTCTTATTGCATACATTGTAATGACTTAAACTGATTGTGATTCTCTCAAACTGAGATTAGATTGAGCGCTACTTTCATATGTTCACTAAGACAAATTATTGGGCCAAATTATACATGTAGATAAACTGATGTAACAGAAAGCTAAGCAAGAACAAGTATTTTGCACAATTCTAGGATGTTTGAAGTTTAATTGAAACTACTCCTGCCCTAAAAAGCTGTACTATCTAGTGAAATGTAATTTACTAAGAGGATCTGATATCATAAGAACATTAATCGGTGTTAGAGTGAAATATCAGGCCCAAAGTCAATCTGCAATAGAAAGCAAACCTTTGCCAGGCTTTGGCCCCATCAGGTAGCTCAGAATTAGATATATGCAAGTATTTAATGCGATGCATTGGTGAAAGGTCACTTCTAAATTTTCTGTTCCAGTTTGGTCCATATCCATAGCATCCTTACCAAATTTAAGCTCAATTGGCCCAGTTGTATTTGAGTTATTTATTTTTTGACCAAAAACCACATTGTTTGACCCAAATGACACATGTTGTCCGATCATTTTCATTTTAATGTCGCCATCAAATATGAATGCAATCAATCCAGTGTTTTTTTAGTTTAAGTTGTTTACACATACACACAGACAGATAGACAGACAGACAGACAGACAGTCGCCAGACTAATCAACCTTTCAGTTCAGTTGTGCTATATATATGATAGTTATGCCTCAAATGCAGTTCACAAGTTCATACACAAAGTATTTCTTAAAAATTATGCAAATGCTGATATGACTGCTTTTAGAATTATGAACTAAGTGGCTTATATCATGTCAATTACAGTATTTTTTATACGATATTCATAAAATCTACAGTTTATTGAATGAATTGTGTGGTGAGTTAATTACTCACAATGTTAGGTACTCACTATTTCACATATCTTACATCATTTTCCAGCAACCATTTGAATGTCTTGCCATTGTACTTCCCAAAAGTGATGATTAGCTGTCCCAGAGACTGTTTTTCTGTTGGTGTCTGTGTGTAGAGGCGAGCCCGTCTTCTAGCTTAATAGGAGAAATGCCAATCAAAATTAAAACTTTTGTGTTGTAATAATAGAACATGACCTATATTATTCTAAAGTGAAATGCATAGCCTGGAGAGCATTTCAAAAGATGTTACTTTTGTGTCAGAATTGTCCATATTAAAATTAAAGATGATGCTTTTTGACATATTTTGATACACTTTTTACTTGTAGCTGTACAACAAGCTTGCTATCCATGTAATCACTAGGTGTGTTATAACATACATACAGAAGTAAACTACATTCAAGTTTTGGGCTCTCTCAGGGAGAGTTACACAAATGACTTGGATCACCCAACTTCATCTGATTTTAACATTTCATCAACATGATCAAAGTTACCTTTTATTAGTTACTGCAACAGCTAGACATACTTTTGATCTTAAAGAATGGATCCGTTTTACTTCAAAAATATGGTTTCATTGAAATGTGTAAATGTTAATAGTATCATGTACCATACCTTCTACAAATCCTCACTATGCAGCTTCATATCAGCAAGAAGAGGTGGTTGTGATTTCATTTCCCTTGCCTCACGTGTCCGGAGCAGAGAACTTTGCTGGCATTGTGAGGGGACTCCCACATCATGAATGGACAACACTGGCAGCATGGTCTTTCACAGATGTGTTAAATCGCAATCCTAAAAACAAGAAACAACAAAATTACAAGTGAATCTAATTATTAATCAGCTTTATCTTACACATTTACACAACTAAATTGCTCAAGTATTCTTATTTCTTTATGTTAATGGACATTTACCAGTAAAATATTTACAATTTGTTTGTCACTTTTTGATAGGCCTACCTAAATTTCAAAATTCATTAAATATACAAATAAAAAACCAACCAACCAAACAAATAAACAAACAAAAAGTTTACAGAGAAGAGATTTATTTATCAGTCTGCACTAAATCATAAAGCATCAAAAACAACCATTTATCCCCTTCAGTCATTATCTTTGATTTGATATTTGGAATTGTGTATGACAGGTTCAGGAGTTTTGCCTCAAACATGGAGAATAAATGTAGAGATTTGTTGTTGTATCTTACTTTTAAAAGAAAAATAATGTTGACTGATAAAGTACCATGAGTGACAAATTGTCAAGAGATGGTCAAATTTAATTCCTGCTCATCAGAACATCTTGTAATGTGCTATTATGTTGTTTCTACATCTGTAGTGATTTTGATTATTTAATTCAAGGGATAGGGGACCTAGGCCAGCTGTCATTGTGGTTGATACCACAGGCACTCGACCCGAGATCTATGATAATGAATAAATGGATATTGAATAAAATGATACTAAGTTTACAAACTAAATGTCTAATTTTTCCTGTGTATGTATGTATGTATGTATGTATGTATGTATGCTATGTTGTGTGGCGGCCGTAAGAATGCTGTGTGTTCTATGTGACTTCCGAATGTACACAGTGCATGCACTGTGTGTACGCTATCGCTAGTATCGCGCGCTAGCCTCAGTATAGTAATAGTACAATTAACATGGCATACATACACAGGAAAAATTAGACATTTAGTTTGTAAACTTAGTATCATTTTATTCAATATCCATTTATTCATAGATCTTGGGTCGAGTGCCTGTGGTTGATACAGTATTTGATTACTATTTTTTGTTTTTGAATTATGAATAAAATTCATATATAATCTAAGCATGCACGATGTAAACACTGATTCTTACCCTGTGAAGATGAAGCCATCGTCAGGTATTTCCAACATTCCGAACAAAATCACTTTAATTAAAGCACACCGCATCGTACACTCACAGCTCCATCATTGACAGGGCGCTGACATGTTGTGTGCATTAAGTACCAGCGCTGACTCTCGTGCGATGTGATTGGTCAAACTGTAGACAACTGTAGGCAAACTGTTGACGACTAAATGCCATTACTAACAGTTATGTTGACCACGGCGTATATACGGAACTCTCACATACTAGTACTTCGAAGTGGAGTAACTGCCTGGAACAACTGCCGATGAACTACTCACATTTACCACTCTACGAGGTTGGTTGTAGCATGGAAGTATAAACCACGTGGGTTATACTTCCATGGTGTTAGGTATGTTACAGGACTGCTCTAGCTGAGTGACTGCTCAAACGACTGAAATGAAAAGATTGACTCCCGACCACGTTGCAATCTGAAAATTAAACTTTTAAGGTATTCATACAGGTCGAATAAATACATACGTGACCATTATAAGAAAACAAAAGCATACAATAAAGACATGATGAGGGCGCCATCTATATATCACGGCTACATAATGATTTATTTCGAGATCCACCTCTTTGCACAAGGCACAGAAAGAATCATGTCATCCAATAATTGATATTGCTTGAATGAGATGTACATATCTCATGGTTATGGCATGTTGTTATAATCAACAGCGTTTCAGAAACTACAACAATAAACAGTCAGAGAAAATTCAGATCTTGCCCTTTATTGAAATAATGGTTTTTATTTTCCCTGCCCTCACAACCATGCGAATATAATGCATCACGTTATATGTGATTTGTAATGGGAAACTGTGATCTTTATCAACGCATTCATCATATCTGATTGGCTTAACCATTTTGCAGTTTGCAGATATTTGCCATTCCTGCAAGAATAATTATTATCATGTGAGTCGTTGGCCTGCTATATTTTCACTCATGGATGAACTGAGATTTGCTTTACATGACTCGACTCTGTACTGCAATTAGTGTGGGTGGTACGTACCACGCAAAGCAAATTCACAATTTTGCTTTTTCCACTTGAAAAGTGAAAACAGCATGAACAATGTCTTTCTCTTCTCTTCGAATGATAAACATTAAAATGTTCGGTTTATCACCATCTTCCCACGAAATCACATCGAGATGGTCTCCTTCGAAACCTTCGGCAAGAAACAACATGGAGATTCCGGTCACCCTTTTCGATAAAACATCAGTTTTTATCACACTATATGCATTGGCTCTCGCAGCATATTCAGCGCAATCAAAACAATACCTGGCGAACGAAGGTGTTCCGATGTGAAAATTAACGTCCACGGCGGTAGGAGGCGCTATCAACGAGTGTTGATACACTGAGTGAGACGGTTGTTCGAGCGGTCGCATGAATTCTGTAGGCCGACTTTGATGTCTTTGATACGGTGAGCAGTTCTCTCTGATTGTTGCTCCAAAAGGTGCTTTACGTCGTGTATTTAGATCAAGTGCGATGACAAGGGAGGTACATATAAACATAAGCTCACCCGTGTCGGCCATTTCCACTTCCAACGGATAAACCAAGGAAGAATCGGTGATTTTAGCAAGACTGCATTTACCCACGAGACTTGACTGTGGTGTTAACTTTGAGTAAAACTCTGGACGAATTTCAATGTTTAATGTCTTTAAAACCGAGGACCTGTCGCGCAGTTGCTCATTTGAGTACCACTTGTTCGGATGGCCTTTATAAGCTGGAAGGTTGAACGCGGTAATAAAGTAGAAATTAATTAACAAGAATGTGTCCATGGGTGTCACTCGGCCTGTAATTAACAAATATAAAATATAGTTTATTATGTGGATATTCTTCTAAATAGGAATTATCTATCACACTACATCTAAAATTATTGATACCATATATACTGGAATTCATTTCTGTGATGACAATCATGGAAAATTTCGACTGTAAGATACGTCGTGCTGTTTCGCCCGCAAAATATACAGTCTGAAGGGTGTTGGATGCGTGAGGGCGCCCCGACACGGCGACAGTACAGGCCATGGAAAGTTCATTTACGTATTGACACAATATGCATGGTATGCAGACTGTACTGTATAAATTTAGCATCTTAAAAGAATCGATTCTCTGGAATAGAATTTTCAAAAAGAATTAAACAAAAGAAACTTTGCGAAAACAAGAAAATTCACACGGAAATAGATTGATTCTCACCATTTTACTGTTTTTAATTCATGTGAAAAAATGTTCAGAGATGGAGAGACGGGGGCTTAAAATAGTGTCGGTCGTGTTATCGGCAACACACCATTTTTTTTATATATTCTTGTTCATCTATCACTTTTACGTTCCAAAGTTAATAAATCGTTTATTACCTTCACGTGCAAGTATAAGGGGTATATATTCTTTATTTAGCATGGTAACCTGCTTTTCATCTCTAGATAAACTGGTATCCATATCCAATACCTTTGTAGTAGATAGACGTTAATAAACTACAGAAATGAAAAAAAAAGAGTCGAAATGTCACCACCTGACAATATCCTCGTTCGCAAAGATGTAATTCACAGTGCGTGGTATGTCGGCAAAACATGCGTGTCATGCAGTAGCAGAAAACATGAAAATGTCATTAATTGAAGAACATAGCGATTTACCTCAACCTGAATCGACATATAAATCTATGATAATATAGACACAACTATAAATGTACATAGTTTTATGTCTGAACTGACCCGTTGAGGTTGAAAGCCACCGTGTATGAAGACAGCATGTACTTTATTTGATACACGGCTTGTATGTACCGTTGACAAAGTCCACACAAATGCACAAGAGTAAGTAATAGATAGTCAACGAGTTCGGGAGGGTTATGTGCCAATAAACGAGGGGACGTAGCCCCCGAGTTTTTGGCACATAACCCTACCGAACGAGTTGTCTATCTTACTTATAGTACGGCGTGATTGGCTCAAACGGATCTTTTGAAACACACCCCTAAGAAAGAGTGGGTTGTGTCTTCATATAACCAACCGAAAGATTGGCTAAGTCGGCCTAACCGTAGTATAATGTAATATATTGGGAATGCCATCAAATCTATTTCAAGCCAAGGTTTACTACTTGAGTAGTTACATCGTACTTTCACTCTTACAGGCTAAATAAACATTATTTACTAGTCGACGTCTAAGAACGACTTGTTAGTTGTCTATATTTGAACATTTTACCAGACATGATTAGGAACATTTTACCAGAAAGGGCTATTGCTACTATATCAATTAACCATTTTAACCACCTCAGAACAGTAATTGGTCTTTTAAAAGCTATTAAATGGCTTCCTACCCTACGTAAATTCACCGTAAATATATTGTCGGAAAAAACATCTGAAATCGTGTTATCATAACCCTGAGAACATGAACATACATACATACATACATACATACATACATACATACATTCAAATCAAATATAGTTGAACGGTGATTTTCCTGTCAGCCTTTATAACAATAGAGAGTTTTGTATGGAAAGCCACAGCTGACTTAAGTGTGCAATTACTATTATTGTATGAGCAAATACTATGTTATTATGTGCATTAAATATTTTATTATGTGCAAATCTTAAGTTATTATGTGCATACTGTATTATTCTATGTACAGTTACTATTATTATATGCGCTAACACTATGTTATTATGTGCATTAAATATTTTATTATGTGCAAATATTAAGTTATTATGTGCATACTGTATTATTATATGTACAGTTACTATTATTATATGCGCTAACACTATGTTATTATGTGCATTTAATAGTTTATTATGTGCATACTGTATTATTATATGTACAGTTACTATTATTATATGCGCTAACACTATGTTATTATGTGCATTTAATAGTTTATTATGTGCATACTGTATTATTATATGTACAGTTACTATTATTATATGCGGTAACACTATGTTATTATGTGCATTAAATATTTTATTATGTGCAAATCTTAAGTTATTATGTGCATACTGTATTATTCTATGTACAGTTACTATTATTATATGCGCTAACACTATGTTATTATGTGCATTAAATATTTTATTATGTGCAAATATTAAGTTATTATGTGCATACTGTATTATTATATGTACAGTTACTATTATTATATGCGCTAACACTATGTTATTATGTGCATTTAATAGTTTATTATGTGCATACTGTATTAGTATATGTACAGTTACTATTATTATATGCGCTAACACTATGTTATTATGTGCATTTAATAGTTTATTATGTGCATACTGTATTATTATATGTACAGTTACTATTATTATATGCGGTAACACTATGTTATTATGTGCATTAAATATTTTATTATGTGCAAATATTAAGTTATTATGTGCATACTGTATTATTATATGTACAGTTACTATTATTATATGCCGTAACACTATGTTATTATGTGCATTAAATATTTTATTATGTTCAAATATTAAGTTATTATGTGCATACTGTATTATTATATGTACAGTTACTATTATTATATGCGCTAACACTATGTTATTATGTGCATTAAATATTTTATTATGTGCAAATATTAAGTTATTATGTGCATACTGAATTATTATATGTACAGTTACTATTATTATATGCGCTAACACTATGTTATTATGTGCAAATCTTAAGTTATTATGTGCATACTGTATTATTATATGTACAGTTACTATTATTATATGCGGTAACACTACGTCGTTATGTGCATACAGTAGTTTATTAAGGGCTTTCGTTAAGGGGGGAGGTGTCAAATTCAAAAAAGTCGATAGATTTTTCTTATACTTTGCATACTTAAACATTGATATCTGAATATGTAAAAAATGCCCAAAAAATACTATGTCACCACCTTTGTTTTCAAGATAATTACCGTTTCTTGTATCTACACAAATGTTTTTGAGTCAAAATAGTAGATTTACAACTATTAACTACATCACAATTTTTGATGGTTAAAGATTATCCCCGGAGCACTTAATGAACTTACATTTTTTGTGTGCAATGTATAGTATGTCTAGACATATTGTTTTGTAATTTCTTTTCATTACTTCATAAAATATTATGTTCTTTTATCCCCAACTGCTTTATTATTTTTTAAGAAAAACTCAAGAAAACTGCAAAAAAGATAAAAGTCTGTGATAGATTTTTTTTATATACTGTAGGTGTACAATGTATTATTCCAGCTATTTATCAATGACAAAAAAATAGGGGGTCACCACGTCCGGTTAAATTCTAAAATTGAAATTGTAACCCCATACCCCATCTAAATTTTGACATTTTTGACAGAAATATCTTATGAAATTTTGTTGAATTTTGAAAAAAATTAAAATGAGCTTGTTTATCTTTGCTCATATGTATAATGTACCAATGCCCCTTCATAATTATACAACAAAAATCATTGTGTGTATGCTAACTTGAAAATGCCAGTAAAAAATGTGACCCCCCACCCCATCAAAATTTCAACATTTTGAACAAAAATCACGTGAAATTGTACAAAATTGGAACACACAGGCACCAAGGGATATATCTATCAGTACATATGTACACTAAATCAACTGAACTATTCATGTGCAGAGTTTATTTATTTCCCCAAAAGCCAAAGTGGTCATAACATTCAAAATTATAACCCCCCCCCCACACACACACACACACCCAGCCGATCCAAATTTCAACATTTTTGGACAAAATTCACATAAAAATGCAAAATATTGGGACACATAGGCACCAAGGGATGTTTGTCAGTACATAATTATGTATGATAAATCAACACATTGGGGGCTAGGTCAATAGTTCAATGTAGGATAAACAGCTAAAAACTTTTAGTTACCCCCCCCCCCCCCCACTTAATTGGCCAAAATTGAAAATGTCCATCCAATCAAATCAATAAGTAGTAATGCTATGAATACAAAGCCAGTATGTAGTTAGGAAAAATTCTTCCATTTCTCAATTTGGGGAAATTCTTTAAAAGAAATAATTGCATGTTTAGGGATACAAACAGACCCATTAAAAGTAAAATCGTTTCTGTAGGATGAGAGCTAGCTAGACATCTAAAAAAAACCACCCCAAAAGTAAAAGAATTTAGATTTCCATCCTACATTGAAATAGATATTGATCTCCCACCTTATATCTCCATTGTTGAAACAGTTAAATGTTGATTTCCTATAATGAAATTGCTAGTGTTTATTGCGGAGTGTGGTCACTATGAAAAATAGGAAATAACTCATCAAATTGAACTATAAATAATACTATCATTAGCTGTTGATCCACTCAACTCGGCATCCAGTATATGTACCTCTAGCTCTGCATATGTGGCACTGCATTGTGAGGAACCAAAAGCTACAATGTATGCTACTAGGTGTATTTATTGATTTTGGGTACAAAAATAAATGTAGAACCCCTCATTGAAACTTTATAGTAATGTTACCATGGATACTTCTTTTATGGGGAGACAATGTAAATAGTTTTTATAGTACAACTTGTATAATTTGTTGCAATTTGAACTGTATGCTTTACTATAAAAACTCGACTCACGCAAGTCAGTGTGACTACCCGTATAGTTGGCGAGACATAAAAAATAAATCTATTTTTGGTTGAATACATCTGAAAAACAAACTACATTCATTAAAATTCATTGGCATGACGTTATTATACTGATACAGGGATGTATAATGTCTGGGGGTTCTATTGGGAATGAATACATGTGCCGGAAACTCTTAGTCCTACTTGCAGACGGTGTATGCTTGGAAGGGACGACCTCTGCCGTATGCAAGCAGGACTACTAGACCCCTAGCGAAACCAAACAAGTGCACACCATCGTGGGAGAGCATAATACCGACAACAGAATAAGTTTTGGAAGCCTTTTACAAAAGAGTACTGTTATCAATTTGTTATAGGGTGTTTTTATTTAAGGCCGGTAAATGATTGCAATTTTACTAGAGTTCAGAGACTGAAGTTTCTCGATCACCGACGCTACGCTACGTGACCACTGATTACTAAGAAAGTAGCGACGGAAAGCATATAAAATGCTAAATGATGTTTCAACTAATAAAATGGCAAATTCGCAAAACATCTTCAGTGTGCGAGGGAAGTTTTTGAAAAACTGCGTAGTCCGATGATTTTATGTTTTGCTTCTATGGTACCTGAGAGTTGATTGTTTACGTACATTTGAATAATGTTTTTGTTGCAATTTTTTCGCCATTGTTGTGTCTACGTACGTGTAGTGTGGAAAATTATCAAATGCGAAGATAGTTTTATAGTGATCAATATGTCACCTTCTCACGTAAAAAACCCACACTGACAAAACCCGTCACCGATATTAAAATGATATTCATGACAGTATAACTTACTCTGTAGAGATGAAAGGTGTGAATGGTGTGTGGGCCACGTTTCCAGACCGGCAATATAGCGTAGGGAGTGTGGTTGATGATACATTTCATCAAGTCTAAAATTTATAAAACAGCTCCTCTTTAAGTTATGCATGGTAGTAAAGCTAATTTTCTACGCAAGGACTTCTGAAACTCAATTATACGAGATTACCTTCCGTTCACCCCCTAAATCTCCATGAGTACGTACAGTGCTTGAAAAACATTTAACACTTCACTTCAATTCCGGGTTTATTTTTAGCGTTCGAATGTTGACAAGAGCGCGAGTTTCAGTCTGCGCCAAAAGTTGCGTCGTTGACGTAATTCGAATTTGACACCTCCTACCTTAAGATCCCCCGCTAGAGGGCACACTTTCTCGCCGATTCAAACACGCACGCGCAGACTCGAGTTGCTGTTGTGTTATCCTTTTGTGAGCACGTCCCGTCGTCGTCTGTCATGGAGTCCCACGTCTGTTCTGTCAGATTTAGGTCTGTCAGCTTTCACAGCACGTTTCTTGACAAAGGGAGTCACTTTCTCTCATGTGCTCGACATGACTGAGGAAAATTTAATAAGTTTTCCTTTCCTTTTCTGACCCAAGAAAACATATTTCAGGATTTTTGTTGCAATATCTCAATGACACAGTCAATATCTGAAGGGGACTATTTGGTTTCTGTAAATTAAGACAATTTAAAAAACAAGACAGGAGTCAATAGACTAGTGTTAAAATCTAGTGTTTTTCTTTCAATATAAATCTCTTATAAAGATGTACAAATAAATCTTTCTCAAGTTGAGAATGAAAATTGAGGAACAACAAATATAACGAAATACAAAAAATAATATCTTCCCTGAGAACTTACAGGAATTGACTGATTCAAAGAAAAGCAAGTTTAGTATTGATCAGAGTTGATTTTGGAACTGTTCTATAATTTAAAGTTGTAATTTAACGTAGACAGACGTCTTTCATACTAACTGCTAATTCTTCTACTTGCACAGAACAAGTTATTTAGAGGTACAGCTGTGAACCATTGTGACGTGGTATAAGTATGAACAACGCATTCAAACTTAATGATTAATTAAAAAAAAAATTGCACTGCTACTCCATTTGAAAAAAAAATTGATGCAGGACTGACAGTAGAAAAAAAAATTGCTGTCACTCTGACTGGGAAAAAAATTTGCTCCCATACCTACTTCCTCCATACCCCCCCCCCCCCCGAAATCAAACGGTTCTCCCCTTAGTTACGGTAGATCTCGATCTAGACGTCACTAGGCGATCTAGTTGCCGCACGAGTTTGACCCTGTCAGCTCCCAGGCCCGGCCCGCCCCAAAGCTTCCCGGCACCGACTTCTTAAATCAAGTCGGTCATACCCAATCTTCTGACACCAAAACTTATTAAATTTTCCTCAGTCATGTCGAGCACATGAGAGAAAGTGACTCCCTCTGTCAAGAAACGTGCTGTGAAAGCTGACAGACCTAAATCTGACAGAACAGACGTGGGACTCCATGACAGACGACGACGGGATGTGCTCACAAAAGGATAACACAACAGCAACTCGAGTCTGCGCGTGCGTGTTTGAATCGGCGAGAAAGTGTGCCCTCTAGCGGGGGATCTTAACGAAAGCCCTTAATAAACTACTGTATGCACATAACGACGTAGTGTTACCGCATATAATAATAGTAACTGTACATATAATAATACAGTATGCACATAATAACTTAAGATTTGCACATAATAACATAGTGTTAGCGCATATAATAATAGTAACTGTACATATAATAATACAGTATGCACATAATAACTTAAGATTTGCACATAATAAACTATTTAATGCACATAATAACATAGTGTTAGCACATATAATAATAGTAACTGTACATATAATAATACAGTATGCACATAATAACTTAAGATTTGCACATAATAACATAGTGTTAGCGCATATAATAATAGTAACTGTACATATAATAATACAGTATGCACATAATAACTTAAGATTTGTACATAATAAAATATTTAATGCACATAATAACAGTGTTAGCGCATATAATAATAGTAACTGTACATATAATAATACAGTATGCACATAATAACTTAAGATTTGCACATAATAAACTATTTAATGCACATAATAACATAGTGTTTGCACATACAATAACACTAACTGTACATAAACTATTCAATGCACATAATAACATAGTGTTTGCACATACAATAATAATAACTGTACATAATAAACTATTAAATGCACATACTAACATAGTGTTTGCACATACAATAATAGTAACTGTACATAATAAACTATTAAATGCACATACTAACATAGTGTTTGCACATACAATAATAGTAACTGTACATAATAAACTATTTAATGCACATAATAACATAGTGTTTGCACATATAGTAATAGTAACTGTACATAGAATAATACAGTATGCACATAATAATTTAAGGTAAGCACATAATAAACTATTGAATGCACATAATAACATAGTATTTGCACATACAATAATAGTAATTGCACACTTAAGTCAGTTGTGGCTTTCCATAGTTTTGGCTACACGTTCAATGTGTACGCGCACGTGTGACGTAGGAGATTTTGTGCTACTACGTCGCAATTTTGACCCATTTCTCTGCGTACAGACAAATTTCGCGGGCCCGAGCGTTTCGAACGTGGCGACGGCTGTTTTCACGTAAAAGGCCCGGTTACAGGATGCAACTCGATTAGCAACGCACCATGCGACAAATTGCTTCATGAGTTGCATCGTGTAACTCAGTGGGCCTTTTTAGTAAACAACGTGAAATTTCTTTTTTGTAAAATCATCACTAATATAATCAAAAATGTTGATGCTTTTAGCAAGGTTGACCCTTCACAACATAATACACCTCAGTAATTTTGTTTTCCTTGATAAAATACTTAAAATGCAGCCTTGAATCGGTGGCTGCCTTCACGCAACTGATTTTGCACAGAAATCACGATGTATGATGACGACTGTCGCTGCAATCGTCAAGATACTACAGGATGGTTTTATTGTGAACATACGAGATTAATATTCAAGTAAATATATCTGCTTAATTATTTGTCTTGTCATAATGTCGAGCCATACGGTTATTGTCATTGCGCTATTTATGTTATATCACCAAAACATTAATGTAATATTTAGGCTAACCATGTAATGTATTACTGATATACGGCTAGCGAGCTGAAACAAAATTAGGTCACAGCTGGTACGCGCGAACGTGAACGTGAGTGAGTTGCGCGTTCGCGTACACGTTGAACGTGTAGCCGAAACTCTCTAATGACGAAGTTGGTCGTCTGCTGTAGTTTGAACTCATTTCGGGAGCCGAGATTGGACGTAGGGATCCGAGTTTGAACGTCTGCGTTTTCACGAGCCTACCTTATATCTTGTGAAGAGCTGGACGGAAGCTGTAGTACTGTGTTTGTGAATGAAGAGACTTCAGTTGTCGTGAGACGAGAAGATGGACGAACACTCCGTATGTTCTCGACACTACTGCAGTCTGCGACCCTGGTGATCAAAGTTCGTGGTATGGTACACCCTGCAGACTGTACACCCTGCATTCCAACAGGGTGTAATTTTGAGGGCGCACTTTTGAATCAGCGCGGACTTGGGAGCTTGTAAGTTGTATGCAGAGCTTCCACTTGTTTGCTGGATTACTCATACACATCACAATTTTAATCACATTTCTTATGCCGATAACAGGCATTTCGTACTTCTCACAGTTATTTTTAGTTATTCGTGAATTACCACGTTTATATTCCCTGTGATTTGTGGCCCAGCCTCTCTCCCCATGTCAATCATATTATCAGTTCCCGTCATCTGAGACAGTACAAGTAGCCAATGAGAGGATCGATGATGTCATCTTTTCAGTCAACCGGTCAGACATGTATACGCAGGGTATACGCGCGTTTGTTCTTATATCCATTACTCCACGCCTAACTTCCAGTCTACATGGTCGAGCACTTCAATGGTCAATCATTCCGTACGGCGTGTATGGTTCGTGGCTTACGGGAGTTTTCATGGCTGAGCTGGTTAAAATCAGGGTAAACATGGTACTCTTCTTTCTCAGTTTTAAATTTTAGCTACAAGCTGGATAAAAAAGTGTTGTCAATATAACTTTTTAATGGATAAATTCATTTGCCAAACTGAACACCTCTCAACATAGCTGAAATAAGTGTAGCGTCTTGCTGCTGTTTTGAGGGGTTTTTTCGCCTGTTTTGGTGACTTTTTAAGTTTTAGTGTTTAACAGTCCCGCACCTAACGCAATAATTGTAGCGTCTTGCTGCGGTTTTGAGGGTTTTTTCGTCTGTTTTGGTGACTTTTTAAGTTTTAGTGTTTAACCCGCACCTAACGGGGTAGATTTATTGCTATTTATGCAAATATATAAGCATCTTTCTATATTACAATTGGAGTTTCTATATCAGAATTGGAGTTCTATATTAGAATTGAAGTTCTATATTACAATTGGAGTTCTATATTTGCAATTGGAGTTCTTATATTGCAATTGGATTCTATATTACAATTGGAGTTCAATATTTGCAATTGGAGTTCTATATTGCAATTGGAGTTCTATATTACAATTGGAGTTTTATATTTGCAATTGGAGTTCTATATTGCAATTGGAGTTCTATATTTGCAACTGGAGTTCTATATTTGCAATCGGAGTTCTATATTGCAATTGGAGTTCTAATATGTTCCAATTGGAGTTTTATATTGTAACTGAAGTTCTATATTGCAATTAGAGTTCTATGTTGCAATTTGAGTTCTATCTTATAATTGGAGTGTTTCACCGTCCATTCATCTTCCTGTGGACACCTCCAGAAACATCCCAACACAGTTGATTCCCATCTGCTGTGTCGGTTTTCAGTTTTAAATGTTTGACTAAAGAAAATTGCTTACCAACAATGCCATCTTGTATTGAAAAATTCTTCATGTATATACCCATAGAATCTGAACAGTCAAAAAAGTCCAACTAATTACTTGAGCCATGAAATTCATTGCTTATTATATTTTTGATCCAAATGCAGTGACGTTGAATGTTGTAGTACAATGGAAAATGTTTTTGTTTTCTTTCTGTATGACAAAATATATGATGTTTGGTCTGGCTGTGTCCTCCCATGACATGACAACCAGTGTATCATTTATCAATGATTCACCAATGAACTGCATTGTCAGTTCTTTGACTGGATACTCTGCAACACTTTTACGTATGATAGAATATACTTGGTCCCTGGCACCACGATTTACAATATCCATACAGAATTTGATATATCGTGATTGGTTGGTATGCCCATTCTCGTCAATATCACTTGCTGCCACAGTAACTGAATATTGATACAGTTTTTCAGGTCTATGAGGAATTGTAGGAAAAACATCTGGTATTTGAGTACGGGGGACTTTTAGAAGTTCAAGATGAGCTTCAACATACGATTTAGGCAACGGAACTGGTCGACGTGTTGCGGAGCTCACAAAGACAAAATGCAACAGAGATGTTGCGATGAGTTCACCAGTTTTTTCCAGTTGCATCTCTTGAAGCAGTATCAAAGACGTTCTCCCAATTTGAACAGTCTTGACTTTGCAAACTAATGGTGTGGTATTGGTAAGTTTTGAATAGAACGCTGGGTAGACCTGTGTGTTGTCTGAGCGGATGGAAAGAGTATAACCACTAGTGTAGGCATCAAGGAGACCATATCTGTCATTGGAAAACCATCCATCTACTCGTGCTGCCAAGAAGACCTTCGACAATCCCCAGGGTGTTAACTTTCCTACATTGGGCGTAATCAAAATCACTCTGACAGTTAATGTAAATAAATTGAATAAATTAACATCATGTATCAGTTTATTGTACTGAAAAAATACTGCCAATGGCATTGTAGCACAGCTGTCCAATATTTAAAAATGTTTATCCATATGCTAGTCCATGCTAACAATAGGTGTTCATTTGCTGAATGACTATCCAGTTGCCTATCCAACCATGTTGCTATCTTTACGATATATGCTATCATTTGGCTGTTGCTATGGGCGTGGTCATGTTGTTAGATATATTTGCATACATTTTTGAATGTTCGTTCACTTGTCTATGAATCCACAGATGCATCCCTGTTAAATTTCAGCTCAATCTGCTGAGTAGTTTTGGAATTATAGGTTTTTGACCCAAAAGACACATTTTTAGCCCTAATTTGCATATTACTAAAGGAATCATCATGTCATGAACAAATCTTACTTTACACCTCCTTAAGAATCTTCCCACCAAATTTCGCACCAACCTGCCCAGTTGTTTCTGAGTTTGTTTCTTTTACCAAAAATCACATTTTTTTACCCAAATCACACACCTTTGATGCGGTCATTTTCATTTGAACAATTTCCCAACTAGACCGCACAAGTAATGTCCCCACCAATACCAAGGCAATCAGGGTGGCAGTTTTTGAGTTTAAGTTGTACACACACACACACACACACACACACAGAGAGACAGACACTGCACAACGCCTATAGCACTACTGAACCTACATTGTAGTTCAGTTGTGCTAAAAAACCACTGAGTCTGATGATGAAAATATTCAATTCTTATGTCTGAAATCTAAGCAATGTGTCTCCTTAAAATCACAAAGTTCCTTGATATATAATGACCTTTCATATACACCAATTGCCTTGATTTCTATTAGGCCTAAAACTATTGTGTGGTTCTAACTATGTTCAATTTTAGAATACACAATCTTCGTGATTTTATTATTTTTTTCTCTCTCAAATACATAAAGAAATTTAGGGTGGGCAGTGAAAAACTAGGCGGGGTTGGGTAACCTGAACCAAACAATTTGTATTGGCCTTGTAGATGAAAAAAGTTAATTTGCATGTATTATTTGTGTATTTTTTCAATGCAAGAGATGACACCTTTGCCAGTTGGTTGCAAGGATCAAATATGAATTTTATTTGTAACAATGCTGAGCAGCATCTCCTTGAATGTTTATTTTTTAATTGACATTTGGACTTGAAACAATGAAAGGAAAGATCCAGGCAAATGTATTTCAGTCTTTAGTGCACTTGTATGTATTGACTAAACTACTGCTATCAATTCAACTTTTAATAATGATTTTGAGCAATGAAAACACAGCACCTTGATAACTTGATCAACTTTGAAATCGTGGAAAGAAACTCTTGCTGCATTTGACATGTGCTTATACATTTTAAAAATTTTCTGCAAGGGTTTATGAGAAAACCTGTAATGACACCATGAATACAATAAACTCTTTGGACACACTATGAATTTGTCAAGACAAAAAGATGGTCGTATTAGGATATTGAGGTGTTAATATTTGACAGTTGAGTAAATTACCAAGATGCTACTCAACCCCCTCTTACAGGCCGGTGAGGGCGGTACGACATGACGTAAACTACTAGTAGTATTTTGGCTAGCAACAGAGTTGAGGACATGACCTAATGAGCTCCGATTGTTGTTTAGGTGCAGGAAAACAAGCTGTTCATGGGTTGTTTTTTTCAGTTGGAGGAGATTTTTGATATTACATTGATTGATTAGTGGGTTCCACTTTATCAAAATCAGGACTTCCCCGACGTAATTCTTCCTTTATTTGCTAACTTCCCGCTACCGATCAAAAAAATTGCCCGCCACCACCACCACCACCACCACCACCACCACCACCACCATCACCACCACCATCACCACCACCACAGGAGTGAATTTATATGAAGGCACATGAATTAATCAATACCTGTGTTTGGATCTCATAATTCTCGCAAGCCAGAGCACATATTCAATCAATCAATCAATCAATCAATCAATCAATCAATCAATCAATCAACCAACCAACCAACCAACCAACCAATCAATCAATCAATCAATCAATCAATCAATCAATCAACCAACCAACCAACCAATCAATCAATCAATCAATCAATCAATCAATCAATCAACCAACCAACCAACCAACCAACCAACCAACCAACCAATCAATCAATCAATCAATCAATCAATCAACCAACCAACCAACTAATCAATCAATCAATCAATCAATCAATCAATCAACCAACCAACCAACCAATCAATCAATCAATCAACCAATCAATCAATCAACCAACCAACCAACTAATCAATCAATCAATCAATCAATCAATCAATCAATCAATCAATCAATCAATCAATCAATCAATCAATCAAAGACTGATAAGAGGTCACGTGGTAATGATTATTAACTAGCTTCCTCCTGAAACCACGCAAGAATGTATCATCATGTGTCACGCACGGCAAAACTAAAAGTCACATTTTATTGCTGAAACTGAAAACAGAATGAACGAGGCTCTTCACAGTGAACCAAAGATATATTGCTGTTTATGCAAATATATAAGCATCTTTCTATATTACAATTGAAGTTCTGTATTGCAATTAGAGTTCTATGTTGCAATTTGAGTTCTATCTTATAATTGGAGTGTTTCACCGTCCATTCATCTTCCTGTGGACACCTCTAGAAACATCCCAACAAAGTTCACTCCCATCTGCTGTGTCGGTTTTCAGTTTTACTTAGTAAATGATTGACTAAAAAAATTGCATATCAACGAAAATGCCATCTTGTATTGAGTAATTCTTCATGTATATACCCATAGAATCTGAACAGTCAAAGAAGTCAAACTAATTACTTGAGCCATGAAATTCATTGCTTATTATATTTATTATATTTTTGATCCAAATGCTGTGACGTTGAATGTTATAGTACAGTGGAAAATGTTTTTGTTTTCTTTCTGAATGACAAAATATATGACGTTTGGTCTGGCCGTGTTCTCCCATGACATCACAACCAGTGTATCATTTATCAATGATTCACCAATGAACTGCATTGTCAGTTCTTTGACTGGATACTCTGCAACACTTTTACGTATGATAGAATATACTTGGTCCCTGGCACCACGATTCACAATATCCATACAGAATTTGATATATCGTGATTGGTTGGTATGTTCGTTGTGGTCAATATCCTTTGAGGCCACGGAAACTGAATACTGATACAGTTTTTCAGGATTACAAGGGAATCCAGGAAAAACTTCTGGTATTTGTGGACGGGGAACTTTTAGAAGTTCAGGATGTGCGTCAACATATGATTTAGGCAACGGAACTGGTCGACGTGTTGCGAAACTCACAAAGACGTAGTGTAGAGGACATGTCCCGACAAGTTCGCCAGTTTTTTCCAGGCGTAACTCATGAAGGAGTGTTACAGATGTCCTCCCAACATGAACAGCCTTGACTGTGCAAACTAATGGCGTGGTATTGGTAAGTTTTGAATAGAAAGCTGGGTAGACCTGCATGTGTTGTGAACGGATGAACAGGGTGTGACCACTGTTGTAGGCATCCAGGAGACCATATCTGTCATGGAATAGCCACCCATCTACTCGTGCTGCCATGAAGACCTTCGACAATCCCCAGGGTGTTAACTTTCCTGTAGAGGACGCAATTCAAATCTCTGATAATCAATTTGTATAATTGTGTGTTGTTAGTTTTCATTTTATTTTACTTGGAAATCTACGGGAGGATTAAAATTGGAAATACCTAATTGTGGACATACTCTTCTCATATGTGCAACAGCCACTCAACGTCTTGCTTAGAGCATCAAAAGTCACGAGGTCGTGAGTTCCTTGGTTATATAAATGACCTTTTTTTATTACAATAGCCAATACTCTTAACTTGGTGCCAATAGAATCAGTTTCCTTTTTACTTTGAATCATAAAGTCGGGGAAATAATGTTCAAAATTTTGCTCCACATCTTTGAACTGCCTCAGTAAAGTAGATAAATGTGATGCAGGAGATTGAAACGAGGTTTCTATAGAAAGTCTAGAAAGTTTGCAATGCCAAAATACCCTCGAGTTTCGACTGCAATTATTAGTTACAGATATCATGACTTATATTCTTACCATTGTGGTCTAAGTCATCACCGGTGAACTCGTCAACTGTGTACGTACAGGTTGTCTCTTTACCATCCTCTGAAAGAGTTACCTTCATGACTAGTGAAGTACAGGAGATTCACTCAGTTGGAGAAATAACACGTTGATCTTCACTTTATAAAACGATTGATCTAAATACTTCTGTAAAAAAAATACGATTGTAGAGTAATTATCATAGTTATCACTGTTAGCTTAGACTGTGTAAAATTGTAACGCCCGCCTTTATCGGGTTCCAAATCTTTCCATAGGGGCTTGCAAGTTGCCAATCAACTGTTTTACTATATATTTTAGATATTTTTTTTTGTTATTTTATCATATACAAGCTGCGATATCACAAAAGAAACTGAAATATTTGCAAAGATAATTTGTGTGTGTGTGAATAATTTTTGGCCATTTTCATCATTCTCATATTCTTGTGCTGGTCGAGATCAAATTGTCGTTCTGCTATGCGCCATTCTTTCGACCAAGGGTACCGTTTGATGGTGAACTTTGGAAGATGAGATGATTTCCTGTTATTGTAATAATGTCGATAACAGAGGTCGATATAGTACATTTCAACCACCGGGCAGAACTTTGCCCGATGACGTTATTTTCTGCATAGCGGACACCAGGAGAACGAGTGAGTCGAGTATGAAGAACAGGTTCATAACTTGAACCTAAGTACCATAATCAAATATACTCCTAAAATATTCAAATTGTGTTTTAGTTTTCAAAATATATAACAGTCTCCCCTGTTGGTTGATATTTCCATTCGCAATAATTGAGGCAAGAAAAGTTTATAAAAAAAGGTTCGCCATTGTTTTGTCTGTGTGCTAAAGTGATGTACGTACATGCAGGAATGCTTTCCCTTGACCAATGATTGGCAAACATTTGTGTACACCTGCTGTTACACATATACATCTACTTAACTTTCTAAATGGATCATTATTTTTAAAAGTCACATGAGACTTTCTAGTTCATAATAAATGTAGAAATGATATATCATAAATGTATACAGACTCGTTGACGACTTTCCAGCCCCCTAACCCTTGTGGTCTTTCTAAGTTGGCGAAGTAGGTCTATGCTTGAGGGCGCCCTTCCTCATACGACGAAAACAGACTGACAATATACCGCGTTAGGCGTGTACAACAATACAGCAGGTCCAGTAGGTCAAGGTTCAAAGTGCAGTTGATAGTTTGATGACCTGACTACTACCTTCTCCTTCATGACCTCAAACGGATTGGATAAATGTGTCAAATTGACGCCCACCTTTACTTTAGCGTAAATATATATATAGTCATTTACATTGTATCGTCCGCAACGAATTTGCGACAGCATCAACGAAATGTTTCACGGCTGTATGTCAAACTGGCATGGCATAAGTCTCGCTAATTTCAAATGACACTAAATCTCCGTGATAATTAATAAATTATATCAAAATTACACTTACGACAACGTGTTGAAATTAATGGTAAATAACACGAGTCAGTGGTGCGCTGGGATGGGGTGGGGGGGGGGAGTCGTTTTATCAAAGGCGAAACGTGAACAATATTGACGCTGTGGTTTAAATAACACGTTTGCATAACTATGACATGTTAAATTTTAGAGAAGCCTTGGAAGCCAGAATGCAATTTAAATATATAGCAAGTTTTATCGCCGAGATGAACATGTTGGTTATATACAGTCAGGTAAGCTTAGCTAACGCTTCAAATAGTCGAATGATTGACATGGTTTACACCATGTGGAGGGTCTGCGTCAACATAGTCTATGTTTACACACATTAGTTAAACTTGTACACTTACCTGTAGAAATCCTCCTTTTTTCAGATCAGAGTTGTATAACTTGTAAGAACTATCCAACTTAGCATGACCTAGAACAAAGTATCGCCTAGCACTTGTCAAAAGCTGGTTGCAGTCATGTCATCGTGACCGATACGTCTATTACTTTACAAGGGTCAAAGGTCAAAAGTCAAAGATAACTAGCGGCCTACTCAGAATCAGGGTATTATCTAGTTCACATACTAACTGCTAGTGTTCGGTGTGTTCAAGTTCAATATCAATGTCAACATATAAAATGTATATAAATTGTAAATACATGTATTTTTTTTAATACAAACCTTTCATCATACACAATGCTGCTATTTAGTGGGGAAGGTCGAAACTAACTAGTCACAAACTAGGGGACAAAACATTACCTCCGCCCGTGATTGATGTATACGTAGATATACTTAATTCACGACTAATGTGTACGTATACTTGCTCAAGTCTCCGGGCAGTTTTCATTCTTTATTTTTTGGTCTGTTTTCTTTTTTCTTTTTTTAAAACCCCACACATTTAAATGTGTTCTTTGGCGTGAAATGATAACCTGACAGGGATTGCGAAACAGTCGGGTTAATACGCAGAGCCCTTGAATTGGGAGACTACAGGAACTAGCGGCGGAAAAAAAAATGAAAAACTTGATATTTTCCTTTAGTAACTGAAAACGAATAACAAACACAAAACACTTGAAGAATGGGACACTTCGACAGGTCTCCCAATACAAGTCAGTACCGTGTTTTCACATACATACATACATACATACATACATACATACGTACATACGTACATACGTACATACATACATACATACATACATACATACATACGTACGTACGTACGTACGTACGTACATACATATACATACATACATACATACATACATACATACGTACGTACGTACGTACGTACGTACATACATACATACATACATACATACATACATACATACATACATACATGCATCATTTCGAATGAAATAACACATGAGGCAAACTGTACAGTCACATACCAGGTATGCATACACTCTGACATCATCACCGTCATGAACAATTTTTACTACAAGTAATTAATAAAAAGTCTTACAAAAAATTTAAATAGAATGTTTAATCCACCATGAGCACAAAGGTTTTGTCAACGGAGAGCTCGGAATGAAATCAAGCATGTAACTGATAGATGCACTAACCGCAACTTTTTTGAGACTGTTTTGTTAGATATGCTAACGAAGTTGTTATACCCAGTATTGAATCACCTGTGGGTAAATATATATGTGCAGCTGAACAGATAATAGGTACAATTAATCCAATCAAATTGATATTGAGTCCGCACCCAAAAATCAGTACCCCAATGCAATCAGTATATCAACTTGTTGCTGTACTACTTCTGAATACAATAGACTTCTAATTGTCATGTTCAGTGTTAAATTATTGGTATTTTAACAATTTTCAGTTAACATATTGATGGTTGTCTGGTCGAAAACATAATACTCCAGTTACAATTAGTGCAACTTGAAAGTTTCCAAATTTACACAGTCATCTATGTTTTGATGTCTGCCTTTGATATTTTATGCATGGTGACAGGTTTTAGTTAATTTCATTTAGGTAAAAATGTCACAAGAAACTGACTGAATTTCAATCAAGATTGAATTTCATCTTGCTATCTTAAAACGTAGCAAGTGCAGTTTCGGTTTCTGCGTGGTTGTATCGAATAGAGCCAGTCAAGGTTAACTTGAAATGGGTTGTAAGTCAAAATCATACATTGAAAGTGGAAGAGGGGCACAGAATTACAGTTACGTCATTCAATAATTCATAATTTAGAAAAACCAGGTTTAAATCTCATGACGCAGTTGAATATCTCACTTCCTTCCTTTCTAATCACGAAGTACAAAATATGTTTCTCATTTCCATCTTCCCACGAAATCACTTCTAATTTATCGCCAAGACGTGCTTCACTGATGTACAGCATGGACACGGTATGAATCTGGTATGATTCAATGTCTCTAGTAAACAGTGAATATGCGCGATCCCTTGTCCCGAATGTTGCACAATCGGAGCAATATTTGAGGAAATGAGAGTGGTCTACATGCTGTTGAAAGTCGATATCACTTGGTGGTACGGTAAATGAATAACAGTATGCAGAACTAGGGGGCTTGGTTTTCAGTGGTCTCATAAACTTTGGAGCTTTCCCCGAGAGGAAATCTTTGCTTTTCAGAAGAGCATCTTCTAAAAATGGTGCTGGTCTTCTCGTGTCTTTATCAATTTCTACAAAGAGAGACGCAGCTCGAGCAACCATGTTGTCTGATTCAACCACTTTTACAGTTTGTGAGGTGACACGTGATGTCTTCCCAACGTGTGGCGTTTCATTCACGCTCAGCAGATGTGAATATCGATGGCAATCCGAATAGAAGGCTTGGTACAACTCTATCTCCTGGGCTTTCATGACATTGTATCGCTGTTTGAGTTGTTCCTTAGTATAGAACTTTCTTGGATTTCCATTACTAACTCCGCTGTAATTTCTGGGTGAATATCGGAACATCTTAAGAAGATGACTGAGGGATGCGAGATTCATACAGCCTATGAAATAAAGATTCGGAAATGAGTTACTAGTTCTCCATAACATTCATTTCTAATCGCTAAAACATACATTGGTCTACGTTATTTTCCCGCCAATTGTGATTACAGAAATAAGACAATGGTGTATAAGCTAACATCTAATTTGACGAAAAGTGACCAGATGTCTTTACAATATATTTACTATAGCATAAGCATGTTAATGTACACGTAACATTGGTTTCATAAGTAAGAGTAATAAGACAACGTTCTCCATAATTATGCCAAATATAGATAACTGCAGAAATTAAGTTGCATTGTTTTAGGATCACGGAAAGTTTTCGATTTTCCATTGTAATCAAAGGCATTGTAATCATGACATGTAGACTGCAAGATACACCCTCACCGGCCTTTTAATTACGTTATCTAGATGTCTATCAGGATTACATACCCATTCTATCATGGTTGCTCGATAGAAATTCCTTCGATTTGACATAGGCTTGCTTTCCGTCTTCAGAAAGATATGATTCCATGGTAATGATGGCCTTTCGTGTATATTTCCTTGGGTATATTCACAGGTGTGGTGCAACTTCGTAATCTGACTATTCAAGCGTTGTAAGACTATACCAAAATAGTTACACTTTCATTGGTCGTTCAGTTATAATTCTGCTAATAATGAGAAGAATGAACAGGTGAAACAGATATGAAAAGCCACACTAGCTGAGAGTGGAACGTTTTTTTTTAGATTGTTTTGTTAGATGTAATGACTTACTCGTAATATCATACACCTTGAACAGTAGTAAATCACCTGTGGGTATACGTATTTGTGTAGCTGTACACACAATATGGTACAATAAATCCAATAAAATCGATTTTTGGGTCCGCACCTTAAATTAGAGCCACCAACATGACGATTTCAACCTGACACTGTGTTGCCTGTGGATAAAATCGAGCTCTAATTAACATACACAATGTCTACATTTTAATACATTTCAGTGAGTATATTGTTGTTGTCTGACCCCCCCCCAAAAAAAAAAATAATAATAAGATAGTCCAATCACAGCAAGTACAACTTTTAAACGGTAGAATAACCAGTACCAGCTGATTTTATTTACCTTGTTTACTCCAAATGAGTTAACACCATGATTTAATTTTGTGTATACTTGACACTTAGGGACCGGACAGAATTTACGGCAGGGGGGGGGGCCTGGGGAGAAATTATCTCTGACTTGTTTTTTTTCCTGGCCCCCCCATCCACTGTGACCAAAATTTCACAGCCCCCCCTTTCAAAAGTATAAAAATTTCATGGCCCCCCCCCCAAAAAAAAAAGAAAAGAAAAGAAAAAAGTGCACAATATCCTGCCCCCTACAATAACTAAAAAGAGTACAATTTTTTTTGTTACTGTAGCACAACTGTAATATTTCTTTTGGTACTACTATTATGTTACTATTTCAGCCCAAACAACTTAGTAGTTGTAGAGGAAGTTTTTTAGAAAACAAAACAAAATAAAACATTTTGACCATACATGTAATCATACACATGTGGTATAATCTTGTGTATTTCCCAACTAGACACCATAAGTAGTCATCACTTAATACCAAGGCATTTGATGTGGTGGTTTTAACTGTCATTCACTGATACAAACACAGAAACACAGACAGAGTTAAACACACATTCACATGCGTGATTTGTGAAAAACTGTAGTGGGGACATTTGTGGGGAGTATCTAAGAACATCACATCACCTACATAGTGTATTCAAATATCTATTTATACTCATAACACAATAACTATCTAATGTCAGACATTTGTGATGTCATGAAGTGCTAGCAAACTAAGGATTTTATGCAGCTTTCACTTTCCTACACCAAATGCATTACCAATACACCTGTAAATGTAAGACATTTGTGACTTCATGTCACTGATGAAAAAACACTTAACACCACGCAGACATCTAAATGCTTTACAATATTTAGTACAGATAGATGCATTTGATAATGCTGAGGAGGGAAATAGTTTAATTTCACTGGTTTTAGATAGAAAGAAAGACACGTCTTGCCTCATATCTTCAGACTCTAGTGAGTCTGAGAGTGAAACTCAAGAATAGTGTCAAGGAAAGAAATAAAACACCTATCTAAATTAATCTGGCCAGACGTTTTTGTATTTACATTTTTCACCAAAAGGTCACTTTTTAAACACATAAATTACAGGTCCTATGCTAGTATATTACCATATATATATATTAGGACCTGTAATGTATCCTTGATGGTAATTACACACTGAACCTGTTTCCACAGTGCTAAAATGTATGTATGTATGCATGTATGTATGTATGTATGTATGTATGTATGTATGTATGTATGTATGTATGTATGTATGTATACATATGTGTGTGTGAACAACTTGGAGTATATAAGAGTAATTAAGGGTGTATCAAATTAATCTTGAGTAGAGTTTTTATGCTTCACTAAATACAAACGTACACACTTCCATTTTAATACATAAATGAAAGTGTAGACATTCAATATTAAAGGCGATATCAAGTGCTATCTCATGCAATGCTAAATTTTCTAACATATTAATTTTTTTCAATGACAAAATATTTCGCGGCCCCCCCCCCCTTTCAAACCATGAGAATTTTCAGGGCCCCCCCTTCAAGCCTCCCATTTTTTTCATGGCCCCCCCAATTTCTCCCCAGGCCCCCCCTCTGCCGTAAATTCTGTCCGGTCCCTTACAAAATGATAGCATTGCAACTGACCAGACATCAAGTGTAAAATTCATATCACATTTATATTTTGCCCTCAGTCATAAGAGACAGTAGGCATAATATAAGCAGACAAGATGGTAACATGACCGTCAAATAAGCGAGTGGTCTCTAGTTGATTTGAACTAATACATTAGATATTGGGTATTCTCACAGCGATTGGCGTAAAGAAAAGCATGACTGTTAATCTTTACTCTATAACTTGCAACAGTTTAAAGTTTATGTTAAAAGTTGAAAGTCGAAAGTCGAAAGTTTAAAGGTCATTGCTAGGAAAACAGGGCTATACCAATCTTCCGATTTACATCCACACTGCAAGGAATGTTAAAGTTGAGCTGGCGTGTCTGAAGGCTATAGGCGATAACTACAACGTTAACTTTGACAGATACATCTAACTGTTTTTAATGTTTAAGTTTTGCTATAAACGTATAAACGTGAACACAACTTACCTGGTGATAATGAAAGAAGTGGTTCTAATGCACATTGAAGTTACCCAAAATCCAACGCGTTATGTCATTATGACTGTTTCCGGAGTATTTTAAACTTTGACCCTAGTAGTTACTAGTATATCGAATAGATTAATACTTATAATATAATGAAATATCATAGTTACATAAGTAATTACAGTTCCAACACTTATTTTGGCTCTTTAAAATATGTACGAGTATATATACTATGCAAATGAAAAGGGTTTATATATCTTCACACATTTACTCCTCCCTAAATCGGTTTGTGGGAGTTGCTCCCCCCTCCCCCAGCGTTCAAATTATTGTCAGTTATATTTGTTTAGTTTTTACAAGCCCAAAGCAGGTGATGGCTCGAAGGGTATTACTACATTGCATGCATTCCACTCACTTTTCTGTCCAGCAAGTCAGCTATACTTAAGTAAAAGTCAACCAAACCTTGCACAATGGTGAGATGCACGTAAATTTGTTCACAGCTTTATGGACTGTGGATAACCATGCTAATGACAGCGGCTCACCCTACCTGTTCCATTCATTCAATTAATCAACACTATAATGTTTTGGAAATGCACAGCCTTTGCTTTGTTTTTTAGTCTTTTTTTTTAATTGCAAACCATTTCAAAGTTATACATTGGTTGGGTCTGTCTTTCTACATTAAGCATACAGAAAATGTGACCATACACAATTTTACATATATGTTCCATCATTTACAATCCATATATGTTATCCATGTGAATAAAAACATCTTGAACTCTATATGGGCAAAAGCTGATTCATTTTTAAAAAAATATGTATTATACATGATAAATCTAATCCTGTTAAAATTAAGAAATGAAAATGTAAATCATGACTGTGGTTTCATTTCTCAAATATTCCACGTTTTGGAGAATAAATAGAAATCACAAAAACTTCTCAAGAAGGGTACATGAAATACATTCAACAGTTACATTAGATCCCAATTAATTATTAAATGTTATATAACTAAAACAGACAGGATGAGTTGTCATATGGTATATCAGGAAATGGTGCTATTGAATGTCATATCACTTGATTCTACAGACTGTGAGTCATGATGCTGACATATTAAAATGTAAGAACGTTGTGAAAATTATCAAACTATCCATTCACTATGTGCCATCTCATATTTTTTCTAACAATGATCCACACTTCCCAACGATGTAGTAATGTAAATTTGCTATAGAACCATGGTTTACAGTTTTGACGTGGTAACATTGAACTCAACAATGCTGTGGAAAATTTCCTGCACTCCTTTCATTATTACAAAGTATAGAATGTATGGTTTGTCAGTATCTTCCCATGAAATCACTTCCAAACGATCTCCCCATCTACTTTCATTAATATACAACATTGATATGGTATGAACGTGATAGTGTTGTATGTCCTCGGTGAAAATAGAATATGCTCGGTCCCTGGCTGCAAATGTTGCACAATCCATGCAATATTTTAGAAAGTTGGCGTTATTAACATGTAGTAGAAAGTCCAGATCACTAGGGGGTACTACAAATGAATAACGATATGCATTTAACGATGGTTTACAATTTAGGGGGTTCATGAAGTTTGGTGCCTGGCCTGAAAGAAAGGGTTTGCTTTTCTCTACAGCATCCTCCAAAAGTGGTGTTGCTTTTCGTGTTTGCAGATCAAATCCGACCATCAGTGTTGAACACTTGTACAACGTGCGCTTAGTCTTCGCCCATTCCGTTGTGTTTGACACTACGAATGAGCTTTTTCCAATACGGGGTATTTCAATTGTGCTGAGTAGCTCCGAATATGAACCCCAATCAAAAACGAATGCAGGATTCACTTCTATTTCTTGAGCTTTCACGACTATATTTGAGTGACTATTCGCCGGGTAATATCTTCTCGGGAAACCTTTGGTATAATGGGAACCCTTAACCCGAACAATTAAATCATGGCGAACCAGATTTTCAGTAGACATCAGTCCTAACAAAAAATACAATCATGTCAATAAGCAACTTGATCAACCCTTACGGTACATTTCGTGTAAAGCTATATTGAAAAATAATAAAATGTTTCAGAAATAGAAGTATGAAAATTAAAAATGATAAAAAAATAATCACAATACTTAAGTCGAGATAATGATATATACAACAATTTTAACATGGAATTCCAAAAACAGCTCCAATGGCGTTGAAGCACAAATGTAGAGTTTGGACAATGATTGATTGTGTAAATTTCAGAGGCTTTGGTATGTAAGGAATCATTCTGTCTTGGCAAGTTAATTCATACCCACCTGTGTTGTTATCTTTCCCTACGACACTCTTGGCTGTTTATACATTAGAGTTTTTACCAAAATTAACGATGCACACACACACACACACACACACACACACACACACACACACACACACACACACATTTCACCATACCTATAACACTACTGAGCCCCAGTTAAGTTGTACTAAAAACAAGGATTTAAAAAAAATTGAAACTCACCAGTTCTGTCAAACAAGCTTGATGTATACTCTTTACAGTGAACTGTAGCTTGTTTTCCATCTTTGGATTCATGAGTTTCCATTTTGAATATGCAGGTTGATTAAGTTTTACCCTGTTGAAGAGAAAGGACGAATCTAACACAAAGTTTTCTACAGAAAGGAAATACCTTTAGGGTTGCATTAATGACTTCACTACTGACTTATTCATGGTTTATGAATCTTTATTTTTGCTGCCACTGTGGAACATGCATATATAAGCACGCTAATGTTTGAAGTGGGCACCACAGGGGTTAAAGTTCATTCTACAGGCATGATATTGCCTGCACATTTCAAAGGTCTCTGCACGTGGTCAAAGCCCAGTGATTGTCCATTCCTTTGTCAACGTGGTGTGGTTCTATTGGTTCTAACAAACTCGCAGTCATAATGCAGTCAACGATAATATTTAAAAAGTATTGAATCTTACCCCTGGGATCTTGACACCGAAGCAATAGCAATAGCGTACATTGACAGTCTTGCCATACAGCAAGTGTAAAAAAGGCTAAAGAACTCACCTTTTAATCCTGTACATATAGTAGGCTTGATTCTTTGAACTACTACGTAATATCAGACGACGACTTTAGAATGACGTCACTGAACTATAAAAGTTTATTGACCTCATTCGACCTCATCTCAGTGAAATACATATAGTCACTGCTATTGGATGCTAGTTCAAAAGATAATTTATAATATGCTCATTTATATTATGCTAATTATGCTTGAAATTGTTAATATTTGAGATTAGATTATGAGTTTGTTGATCGTAGCTTTAATTTATAATGAGTAATTTGTACGACGATTAATGATTGTCGGTAATTAGCCCGAGAAGGGCCCTTAGTGCCAAATAGCATGAATTGATACACACATCATATGATACAAGTGAGATAGACAATGATAGAAACCAACTCACTAGCCTATTGTTTACATGACTTTGCCGAACAACTAGGAATAATCATTAATTTACACAAAGTTGCTAAAATCATCGATGACTTAAAAACAGCAAGAGGTATTGCAAATATTTTTTTCAGACATTTCATCGACGAATCATGTATGAATTGCTTACAGCGTCTTTGATCACATTTTTTGTGGATACTGACGCTTTATAAATAAATTATTATTATTATTATTATTATTATTATTATGTTATTGCAGTGTTTTTCAATGGAGTGTCTGGTGACCGGCGAATTTATGGCATCAATTGAAGGGGTATTGCTATGAAAAATAAGCACCGGTTACCTTTGAAAATGGTTGCTTTGGTACATTGAATCCACAGAACTTTCAAAATATGTCTAAATCGTGAGCAAGCGTGAAACTGAGATAACGTGGGGAACGGTTATTTACATCTGGGGGATTACGTAACATATCCTTGGGCGATACACATACATTGTATTTGCCCAAAATCCTGTTGTTCTGTATCACTTTGTAACGATGTCGTTATTGTTGTAAAGATTCAGCTAGCTTCATCGTACATTGCAGTATAGCATGACAAGCAGATGAGAACTAGACTTCTGTCTTGGTGTAATACAGGTCGATGTCAACATGTGCGTTTGTACACAGACTGTGGTTAATGGTACCGTGCCTTGACCGCGTTTCCTACCCCAGCCCGAATTAGCACTTACGATTTTATGTGCATTTCACCTGTTTCTATTTCAATCGTGCTCAATCAACAAAAATATACAACACCCTAAAAACTATATGAACTATACTTGGCCATCACAATAATTAGATTTTAGATTTACCCGTTGCACATGGATCGTGTCCTTTGTGGTACATGCGGCCACCTCCTTATTAGGTAATAGATACATCCATGCTTTGGTACATGGTCGACTACCAGACATCCATCATGCATAAACTCGTAAGGAAGAGTTTATGCATGATCGACTGTTTGTCTATTGTGATAATCTCCCAGAAGATTAGACATAAAGCAAATTTTCACGGTCACTGATCTCTCACCAATTATAAGATTAGGGGTGTTTTAAGTTAGATAAGAGGAGAAGACTTAAGAATGGACAAGGTGTCTTTATTTAGTCAATAAAGTAAAGAGAGAATTACATACAGCCTCAGACTTTTAGTGGTTTGAGATACAGCTGAGGGCAAATTGAATACATTGTTGGATGTCTGGTCGAAACCTTAATACTCCAGTTACAATTACTACAGCTTGAAAGCTTCCAAATTTACACAGTACCATCTCAGACCACTATAAAGTGGTCTGAGGTACCATCTACCTTATTCATGGAGCTCGACCTTTACATGTCCTTGAAAGAGAAAAGAGTCGGGAATATTCAATATGATGTACAAACCATACATACCATAAAAGCTGATTCATTAAAAAAAATATGTATTATACAAGTAAATCTAATCCTGTAAAAATTAAGAAATGAAAATGTAAATCATGACTGCTTTCTTTTCTCAAATATTCCACGTTTTGGAGAATAAATAGAAATCACAAAACTTCTCAAGAAGGGTACATGAAATACATTCAACAGTTACATTAGATCCCAATTAATTATTAAATGTTATATAACTAAAACAGAAAGGATGAGTTGTCATATGGTATATCAAGAAATGGTGCTATTGAATGTCATATCACTTGATTCTACAGACTGTGAGTCATGATGCTGACAAATTAAAATGTAAGTACGTTGTGAAAATTATCAAACTCTCCATTCACTATGTGCCATCTCATATTTTTTCTACCAATGATCCAAACTTCCCAACGATGTAGTAATGCAAATTTGCTATAGAACCACAGTTTACAGTTTTGATATGGTAACATTGAACTCAACAATGCTGTGGAAAATTTCCTGCATTCCTTTCATTATTACAAAGTATAGAATGTATGGTTTGTCAGTATCTTCCCATGAAATCACTTCCAAAGGATCTCCCAATCGACTTTCATTAATATACAACATTGATATGGTATGAACGTGGTAGTGTTGTATGTCCTCGGTGAAAATAGAATATGCTCGGTCCCTGGCTGCAAATGTTGCACAATCCATGCAATATTTCAGATAGTTGGTGTTATTAACATGGAGTAAAATGTCCAGATCACTAGGGGGTACTACAAACGAATAATGATATGCATTTGAGGATGGTTTATAATTTAGGGGGTTCATGAAGTTTGGTGCCTGGCCTGAAAGAAAGGGTTTGCTTTTCTCTACAGCATTCTCCAAAAATGGTGTTGATTTTCGTGTTTGCAGATCAAATTCGACCATCAGTGTTGAACACTTGTACAACGCGTGCTTAGTCTTCGCCCATTCCGTTGTGTTTGACATTACGAATGAGCCTTTTCCAATGCGGGGTATTTCAATTGTGCTGAGTAGCTCCGAATATGAACCCCAATCAGAATAGAATGCAGGATTTACTTCTATTTCTTGAGCTTTCACGACTACATTTGAGTGACTCTTCGCCGGGTAATATCTTCTCGGGAAACCTTTGGTATACTTGGAACCCTTATACCGAACAATTAAATCATGGTGACTCAGATTTTCGATAGACATGCGTCCTAACAAACAAAAAATACAACCATGTCAATAAACAAATTGATCAACTCTTACGGTACATTTCGTGTAAAGCTATATTGAAAAATAATAAAATGTTTCAGAAATAGAAATATAACAATTAAAAATAATAATAAATAATCACAATACTTTAGTCAGGATAGTGACATATACAATTTTAACATGGCATTTGAAAAATAGCTCCAATGGCGTTGAAGCACAAATGTAGAGTTTGGACAATGATTGATGGTGTAAATTTCAGAGGCTTTGGTATGTAAGGAATCATTCTGTCTTGGCAAGTTTATTCATACCCACCTGTGTTGTTATCTTTCCCTACGATACTCTTGGCTGTTGTTATCGGTGTGTCTATAGCTGCTATACACATTTATGTTTATATTTCAATGATTTGACTCATTTCGTTATCTTAGCGATGGGGCACTGTTATTTGGCTGTTGCTGTGGTCTTAGTTGCAAGACACTATTATGTATGTGTAGCAGTTTAAATGTTTTATTGATTTGCTTATCCGTCACTGTTGTTATGTATGCTATGTACACCATCCTTTCCCTGTTGCTATGGCTTGTGTGGGCTTTAAGTATCTACATGATTGTATGTCAATTTTTTGAACATGTATCCATTTATCTACGTATATACCAAACCGTTTTGTTATCTGTGCAGCATATACCGTGATTTTGCTGTTACTATGGGCGCAATTATGTTGCTAGGCACATGAGTGTTCACTTTATGAAAGTTGTCTATCCATCCCTGTTGTCATCCTCACAATACACAATATAATCTGTTGTTATGGGCGTGGTCTTGTTGCTAGACATATTTGCATACGTTTTTTGAATGTTATTCACTTGTATACCCATTAATACTTTAATGCTTGCAAACTCACTCACCCACAAACCCACCCAGTGGCACACACTCACTCACTCACTCACTCACTCACTCACTCATTCACTCACATACATATACAAAGGAACACAAGCACACACATATTTCATCATGCCTATAGCACTACTGAATCTCAGTTCAGTTGTATTAAAAATAGTGATATGTAAAATTAATCAAAGTTTTGAAACTCACCAGTTCTGTCAAATAAGCTTGATGTATACTCTTTACAGTGAACATAAGCCTGTTTCCCGTCTTTGGATTCATGAGTTTCCATTTTGAATATGCAGGTTGATTAAGTTTTGCCCTGTTGAAGAAAAGGATGAGGCTAATACAACGTTTTCTACAGAAAAGAAATAACTATGGGGTCGCATTAATGGAGATAGTGGAAAAAGATGTATGTGATATGAAACCTTAGCACTACGTTTGATTATGGACATGGAGGAGCATGTGACACAAGTCTTCAAATCGTCATATCACCATATTAGGAACATTAATTGGTAAAATCAGATGCAGTAAAACCATTAGTCCTTGCCTTAGTGCTCAATCTGGCGTTGAATTATTTTTATTTTTCGCCTTCGCTACGTAGCGGATGGTAGCGAATGTAGATAAGTAAAATGATTGTCAAATTACGAAAACATGCCCTGGGATATTAATGCTCCACAGATGTCGTAGGAACTACTCTTGCACACATGAATTAAATGGTGTATCCTTTACAATGTAAATATCATCTGTTTTGTGTACTTGAATAATTGTTATTCATATGGCACCTTGAGCAGTAATAGTAAATGACATTTCTTTATTAATGAAGTGACCTGTTAAAGCAATATTTTCTCTCAAAATCTAGTCAAATAGCATGGTGGGTGTAGCGTAAGGTAAAGGTAGCGAATTATTTTTTCCAGCTTTTATCTCGACCTCTAACCTCTGGCTTTTAGGATGAATACAACGCAAGGTACACGTACCCAAGCGCACGTAACTGCAACGCAAGGCCTGTTTACTCATGCAGTGTACTTCCATGGATTCAACTCCATATCTTGCACTAGATGCTTGCCTTGGTTACATCCGGGATAGTTTATTGCAACAGCTTATTGTATGGTATCCGTCTCAGTAGTACATTTAAAGAAACTTCAGCTTGTATAATACACTACAGTTCGATTTAGCACCAAAACCAGAAAGTACGACCACACCACTGGCGTTCTACAAAAAGCCTGTCGGCTTCCAATATCTGAACGGATCAAGGTCAAGGTACTACTGACTGCATATAAAGCACTGCATGACACAGCGCCACCATATATATCCCAGCTTCTGAAGTTGTTTTTTATAAGCAACCTTGACAAGTGACTCTTTCATTATCAGTGATTTTTATTTACACGTAAGATTTTTGTACGAGTGACTTTTTATTACAAGTCGTCCTTTGTTACATGTGACTTTTTGCTATATCATGTGACGTTTTACTACTGACTTATTTCAGGTTTATGAATCTTTATCATTGCTGCCACTGTGGAACATTAAACATGCATATATAAGCACGCTAATGTTTGAAGTGGGCTTCACAGGGGATACAGTTCATTCTACATATTGCCTGCACATTTCAAAGGTTTCCGGACGTGGTCAAAGACCAGTGATTGTCCATTCCTTTGTGAACGTGGTGTGGTCCTATCCCACAGTCAACGATAACATTTTAAGTAATGAATCTCGCCCCCCCCCGCCCCAGGGGGATCTTGATACCGAGGCAATAGCATACATTGACAGTCTTGTCACACAGCAAGTGTAAAAAAGGCTAAAGAACTCACCTTTTAATCCTGTACATATAGTAGGCTTGATTCTTTGAACTACTCATGTCAGACACTTTAGAATGACGTCACTAAACTATAAAAGTTTATTGACCTCATTCGACCTCATCTCAGTGAAATACATGTAGTCACTGCTATTGGATGCTAGTTCAAAAGATAATTTATAATATGCTCATTTATAATATGCTCATCATGCTTGATATTGTTAATATTTGAGATTAGATTAGATTATGAGCTCGTTGATGTAGCTTTAATTAATTTGCAATATCAATGATTTTCGGTAGCCCACAAAGGGCATTGCCCAGATTGCCAAATACATGAATAGCAGGAATTGATACTGAAATGTTGGGATTGGAAAGCGTTGGAATGAAACCACACTGTAAGATTATCGATTTCATTGATCAGTTCATCGTGTAACTTATCAAGATTGGAGATAGAAGCAGCTTGTAAGATGTTGATATCGTCAGTGTGGCCGTACATTGGTGTATTAGATTGGAGCCAGAGTGGAAGGTCATTGATACAGATAGAGAACAGAAATGGGTCGCACGCTGCCTTAAAACAGAAATGTAACTTGTAGTGTGAGAGCCAAGCTTGACACATTGAATCTGATCTGTTAGATAATCTTTACACCATGATATCGATAGGGTAGTGGGATTGATGTTACTACGTTGAAGTTTGTGAGGAAGGATATCATGAGTCACTGAGTCAAATGCGGCTTTGATTAACCCAGCATTAGAAGACACGAAATATTCTTGCATGCATGTTTTCTAGAATGACGTCAGTTACTCATTGTAGTAGAGTTACTGTGTCAGTTACTCATGGTAGTAGAGTTACTGTGTCAGTTACTCATGGTAGTAGAGTTACTGTGTCAGTTACTCATGGTAGTAGAGTTACTGTGTCAGTTACTCATTGTAGTAGAGTTACTGTGTCAGTTACTCATGGTAGTAGAGTTACTGTGTCAGTTACTCATGGTAGTAGAGTTACTGTGTTAGTTACTCATGGTAGTAGAGTTACTGTGTCAGTTACTCATGGTAGTAGAGTTACTGTGTCAGTTACTCATTGTAGTAGAGTTACTGCGTCAGTTACTCATTGTAGTAGAGTTACTGCGTCAGTTACTCGTGGTAGTAGAGTTACTGCGTCAGTTACTCGTGGTAGTAGAGTTACTGTGTCAGTTACTCATGGTAGTAGAGTTACTGTGTCAGTTACTCATGGTAGTAGAGTTACTGTGTCAGTTACTCATGGTAGTAGAGTTACTGTGTCAGTTACTCATTGTAGTAGAGTTACTGTGTCAGTTACTCATGGTAGTAGAGTTACTGCGTCAGTTACTCATTGTAGTAGAGTTACTGCGTCAGTTACTCATGGTAGTAGAGTTACTGTGTCAGTTACTCATGGTAGTAGAGTTACTGTGTCAGTTACTCATGGTAGTAGAGTTACTGTGTCAGTTACTCATTGTAGTAGAGTTACTGTGTCAGTTACTCATGGTAGTAGAGTTACTGTGTCAGTTACTCATGGTAGTAGAGTTACTGTGTCAGTTACTCATGGTAGTAGAGTTACTGTGTCAGTTACTCATGGTAGTAGAGTTACTGTGTCAGTTACTCATGGTAGTAGAGTTACTGTGTCAGTTACTCATTGTAGTAGAGTTACTGTGTCAGTTACTCATTGTAGTAGAGTTACAGTGTCATTCTGTTGGGGTCAAACTGAAAAACCAGAGAGAAGATTGGGTGTAATGCAATTCAATTCAATTCATAACTTTATTGTCTGCATATAAAAACACAGAAAATTGTCTTCAGACTCGACAGCAAATGTTACAAAACACACATAATTCACACCAATGAAAACAGAAATAGTACATTTACATGATGACATACTATTCACTTGAAGCTGAATGTAGAATGTCATTTCTTCCCAAAAAGGAGCTAACTTGCTTCCAGACCATGACTTTCGATAAGGTGGGCAATAATGAGATAGGTAGGTAGTTGTAGACATCTTGTTAGTCGTTCTTACCCTTCTTGAAGATGGTGGAAGTTGGTCACAGTGGAAGTTGGTCAAGATGTATCTGTTTTCATGTCGGCACTTTGAGATTAATTCCAAACACACACACACACACACACACACACATAATTTATATGTAATTATTTCATACATTACTTCAAATTTATTCAAAGTTGTTTAAAAGAATACTGGTGTTTCAGATAAACCAAACGACAGTTGGCTGTACGTTTAACTTATTGCATATCATTTGGATCTTGTTTTGACGTACTTACTTTCAAATTATATAAACATTGCTGTGGAAAATGTCAATATGTCCTTTCATTCGTATAAGGAATATAAGGTACAATGTCTTTGTATGCCAAATTAATGATCTAATAATGTAATATAACAGTGATATGCTATATTCTACAGTCTCGATGTGGTAACATTAAACTCAACAATGCTGTGGAAAATTTCCTGCACTCCTTTCATTATTACAAAGTATAGAATGTATGGTTTGTCAGTATCTTCCCATGAAATCACTTCCAAACGATCTCCCAATCGACTTTCATTAATATACAACATTGATATGGTATGAACGTGGTAGTGTTGTATGTCTTCGATGAAAATAGAATATGCTCGGTCCCTGGCTGCAAATGTTGCACAATCCATGCAATATTTCAGATAGTTGGTGTTATTAACATGGAGTAAAATGTCCAGATCACTAGGGGGTACTACAAACGAATAATGATATGCATTTGAGGATGGTTTATAATTTAGGGGGTTCATGAACTTTGGTGCCTGGCCTGAAAGAAAGGGTTTGCTTTTCTCTACAGCATTCTCCAAAAATGGTGTTGATTTTCGTGTTTGCAGATCAAATTCGACCATCAGTGTTGAACACTTGTACAACGCGTGCTTAGTCTTCGCCCATTCCGTTGTGTTTGACATTACGAATGAGCCTTTTCCAATGCGGGGTATTTCAATTGTGCTGAGTAGCTCCGAATATGAACCCCAATCAGAATAGAATGCAGGATTTACTTCTATTTCTTGAGCTTTCACGACTACATTTGAGTGACTCTTCGCCGGGTAATATCTTCTCGGGAAACCTTTGGTATACTTGGAACCCTTATACCGAACAATTAAATCATGGTGACTCAGATTTTCGATAGACATGCGTCCTAACAAACAAAAAATACAACCATGTCAATAAACAAATTGATCAACTCTTACGGTACATTTCGTGTAAAGCTATATTGAAAAATAATAAAATGTTTCAGAAATAGAAATATAACAATTAAAAATAATAATAAATAATCACAATACTTTAGTCAGGATAGTGACATATACAATTTTAACATGGCATTTGAAAAATAGCTCCAATGGCGTTGAAGCACAAATGTAGAGTTTGGACAATGATTGATGGTGTAAATTTCAGAGGCTTTGGTATGTAAGGAATCATTCTGTCTTGGCAAGTTTATTCATACCCACCTGTGTTGTTATCTTTCCCTACGATACTCTTGGCTGTTGTTATCGGTGTGTCTATAGCTGCTATACACATTTATGTTTATATTTCAATGATTTGACTCATTTCGTTATCTTAGCAATGGGGCACTGTTATTTGGTTGTTGCTGTGGTCTTAGTTGCAAGACACTATTATGTATGTGTAGCAGTTTAAATGTTTTATTGATTTGCTTATCCGTCACTGTTGTTATGTATGCTATGTACACCATCCTTTCCCTGTTGCTATGGCTTGTGTGGGCTTTAAGTATCTACATGATTGTATGTCAATTTTTTGAACATGTATCCATTTATCTACGTATATACCAAACCGTTTTGTTATCTGTGCAGCATATACCGTGATTTTGCTGTTACTATGGGCGCAATTATGTTGCTAGGCACATGAGTGTTCACTTTATGAAAGTTGTCTATCCATCCCTGTTGTCATCCTCACAATACACAATATAATCTGTTGTTATGGGCGTGGTCTTGTTGCTAGACATATTTGCATACGTTTTTTGAATGTTATTCACTTGTATACCCATTAATACTTTAATGCTTGCAAACTCACTCACCCACAAACCCACCCAGTGGCACACACACACTCACTCACTCACTCACTCACTCACTCACTCACTCACTCACTCACTCACATACATATACAAAGGAACACAAGCACACACATATTTCATCATGCCTATAGCACTACTGAATCTCAGTTCAGTTGTATTAAAATTAGTGATATGTAAAGTTAACCAAAGTTTTGAAACTCACCAGTTCTGTCAAACAAGCTTGATGTATACTCTTTACAGTGAACATAAGCCTGTTTCCCGTCTTTGGATTCATGAGTTTCCATTTTGAATATGCAGGTTGATTAAGTTTTGCCCTGTAGAAGAAAAGGATGAGGCTAATACAACGTTTTCTACAGAAAAGAAATAACTTTGGGGTCGCATTAATGGAGATAGTGGAAAAAGATGTATGTGATAACTGATATGAAACTTAGCACTACGTTTGATTATGGACATGGAGGAGCATGTGACACAAGTCTTCAAATCGTCATATCACCATATTAGGAACATTAATTGGTAAAATCAGATGCAGTCAAACCATTAGTCCTTGCCTTAGTGCTCAATCTGGGGTTGAATTGTTTTTATTTTTAGCCTTCGCTACGTAGCGGATGGTAGCGAATGTAGATAAGTACATTGTGTAAAATGATTGTCAAATTACCAAAACATGCCCTGGGATATTAATGCTCCACAGATGTCGTAGGAACTACTTTTGCACACATGAATTAAATGGTATATCCTTTACAATGTAAATATCATCTGTTTTGTGTACTTGAATAATTGTTATTCATATGGCACCTTGAGCAGTAATAGTAAATGACATTTCTTTATTAATGAAGTGACCTGTTAAAGCAATATTTTCTCTCAAAATCTAGTCAAATAGCATGGTGGGTGTAGCGTAAGGTAAAGGTAGCGAATTATTTTTTCCAGCTTTTATCTCGACCTCTAACCTCTGGCTTTTAGGATGAATACAACGCAAGGTACACGTACCCAAGCGCACGTAACTGCAACGCAAGGCCTGTTTACTCATGCAGTGTACTTCCATGGATTCAACTCCATATCTTGCACTAGATGCTTGCCTTGGTTACATCCGGGATAGTTTATTGCAACAGCTTATTGTATGGTATCCGTCTCAGTAGTACATTTAAAGAAACTACAGCTTGTATAATACACTACAGTTCGATTGAGCACCAAAATCAGAAAGAAAGTACGACCACATCACCGGCGTTCTACAAAAACCTCATCGGCTTCCAATATCTGAACGGATCAAGGTCAAGGTACTACTGACTGCATATAAAGCACTGCATGACACAGCGCCACCATATATATCCCAGCTTCTGAAGTTGTTTTTTATAAGCAACCTTGACAAGTGACTCTTTCATTATCAGTGATTTTTATTTACACGTAAGATTTTTGTACGAGTGACTTTTTATTACAAGTCGTCCTTTGTTACATGTGACTTTTTGCTATATCATGTGACGTTTTACTACTGACTTATTTCAGGTTTATGAATCTTTATCATTGCTGCCACTGTGGAACATTAAACATGCATATATAAGCACGCTAATGTTTGAAGTGGGCTTCACAGGGGATACAGTTCATTCTACATATTGCCTGCACATTTCAAAGGTTTCCGGACGTGGTCAAAGACCAGTGATTGTCCATTCCTTTGTGAACGTGGTGTGGTCCTATCCCACAGTCAACGATAACATTTTAAGTAATGAATCTCGCCCCCCCCCCCGCCCCAGGGGGATCTTGATACCGAGGCAATAGCATACGTTGACAGTCTTGTCACACAGCAAGTGTAAAAAAGGCTAAAGAACTCACCTTTTAATCCTGTACATATAGTAGGCTTGATTCTTTGAACTACTCATGTCAGACACTTTAGAATGACGTCACTAAACTATAAAAGTTTATTGACCTCATTCGACCTCATCTCAGTGAAATACATGTAATCACTGCTATTGGATGCTAGTTCAAAAGATAATTTATAATATGCTCATTTATAATATGCTCATCATGCTTGAAATTGTTAATATTTGAGATTAGATTAGATTATGAGCTCGTTGATGTAGCTTTAATTAATTTGCAATATTAATGATTTTCGGTAGCCCACAAAGGGCATTGCCCAGAGTGCCAAATACATGAATAGCATGAATTGATACTGAAATGTTGGGATTGGAAAGCGTTGGAATGAAACCACACTGTAAGATTATCGATTTCATTGATCAGTTCATTGTGTAACTTATCAAGATTGGAGATAGAAGCATCTTGTAAGATGTTGATATCGTCAGTGTGGCCGTACATTGGTGTATTAGATTGGAGCCAGAGTGGAAGGTCATTGATACAGAGAGAGAACAGAAATGGGTCGCACGCTGCCTTAAAACAGAAATGTAACTTGTAGTGTGAGAGCCAAGCTTGACACATTGAATCTGATCTGTTAGATAATCTTTACACCATGATATCGATAGGGTAGTGGGATTGATGTTATTACGTTGGAGTATGTGAAGAAGGATATCATGAGTCACTGAGTCAAATGCGGCGTTGATTAATCCAGCATTAGAAGACACGAAATGTTCTTGCATACATGTTTTCTAGAATGCCGTCAGTTACTCATTGTAGTAGAGTTTACTGTGTCAGTTACTCATGGTAGTAGAGTTACTGTGTCAGTTACTCATGGTAGTAGTTACTGTGTCAGTTACTCATTGTAGTAGAGTTACTGTGTCAGTTACTCATTGTAGTAGAGTTACTGTGTCAGTTACTCATGGTAGTAGAGTTACTGTGTCAGTTACTCATGGTAGTAGAGTTACTGTGTCAGTTACTCATGGTAGTAGAGTTACTGTGTCAGTTACTCATTGTAGTAGAGTTACTGTGTCAGTTACTCATGGTAGTAGAGTTACTGTGTCAGTTACTCATGGTAGTAGAGTTACTGTGTCAGTTACTCATTGTAGTAGAGTTACTGTGTCTGTTACTCATTGTAGTAGAGTTACTGTGTCAGTTACTCATTGTAGTAGAGTTACTGTGTCAGTTACTCATGGTAGTAGAGTTACTGTGTCAGTTACTCATGGTAGTAGAGTTACTGTGTCAGTTACTCATGGTAGTAGAGTTACTGTGTCAGTTACTCATGGTAGTAGAGTTACTGCGTCAGTTACTCATTGTAGTAGAGTTACTGCGTCAGTTACTCATTGTAGTAGATCGAGTTACTGTGTCAGTTACTCATTGTAGTAGAGTTACTGTGTCAGTTACTCGTGGTAGTAGAGTTACATCAGTGTCATTCTGTTGAGGTCGAAAACCAGAGAACTCAGAAGGTTGGGTGTAGAATATCATTTCTTTCCAAAACGGAGCTAACTTGCTTGAAGACGAGAAGATCCATGACTTTTAATAAGGTGGGCAATAATGAGATAGGTGGGGACATCTTGTTTTTCTTTCTTACCCTTCTTGAAGATGGAACAATTGTAGCCATTCTCCACTGTTTCAACATGACACCTTGGGTTATATCGGAAAATGCGAGTCGGCCGGTGACAGAACAATGACCGGCATTGAAAATTTTATCAAGCGTGAGTCAATGTCATCAGCGGAAGATGATTGGGAATAATGCTGACTGGACATGCCATTCTAAGACAGTTGACAGTTGGACTAATCGGATGTCAGATGATGATGATGGTCGTGGTGGTGTTGGTGATGATGATGATGATGATGATGATGATGATGACGACGACGACGACTATTATTAAGCTTATTATTATTATTATTATTATTATTATTATTATTATTATTATTATTATTATTATTATCATGTACTATTATTATAATAATTATTATTATTATTACAAGTGAAGGGGTTTAAATATTATATAATAATAAAGCATTGTATGAGAGACAATTTAGAGGAATGGTGCCTTTTGGTCCTATTGTTAATAAAATGTATCTGTATATGTATAAAATGTGCAATGACAAATATCATCGTATGCCAAATTAATGATCTAATGTTTGTTTGTTTGTTTGTTTGTTTGTTTTATTTACGTGTCCTATGTGGGCTTACCAAGTGAACATTTCGTTCAATACAAATACATGTACCGTATAAATTAAAGAGTTGCCACATCCAGCCCACTGGGCTTAGAAGACACAAATACATGTACTGTATAAATTAAAGAGTTGCCACATCCAGCCAACTGGGCTTAGAAGACACAAATACATGTACCATATAAATTAAAGAGTTGCCACATCCAGCCCACTGGGCTTAGAAGACACAATACATGTACTGTATAAATTAAAGAGTTGCCACATCCGGCCCTCTGGGCTTAGAAGACACAAATACATGTACTGTATAAATTAAAGAGTTGCCACATCCAGCCCACTGGGCTTAGAAGACACAAATACATGTACCATATAAATTAAAGAGTTGCCACATCCAGCCCACTGGGCTTAGAAGACACAAATACATGTACTGTATAAATGAAAGAGTTGCCACATCCAGCCCACTGGGCTTATAAGACACAAATACATGTACTGTATAAATTAAAGAGTTGCCACATCCAGCCCACTGGGCTTATAAGACACAAATACATGTACTGTATAAATTAAAGAGTTGCCACATCCAGCCCACTGGGCTTAGAAGTCACAAATACATGTACTGTATAAATTAAAGAGTTGCCACATCCAGCCCACTGGGCTTATAAGACACAAATACATGTACTGTATAAATTAAAGAGTTGCCACATCCAGCCCACTGGGCTTATAAGACACAAAAGAACAGTATAAATATACATATTGAAAATAAATACTGGAGAAAATTAATCTAATAATGTAATATAACAGTGATATGCTATATTCTACAGTCTCGATGTGGTAACATTGAACTCAACAATGCTGTGGAAAATTTCCTGCACTCCTTTCATTATTACAAAGTATAGAATGTATGGTTTGTCAGTATCTTCCCATGAAATCACTTCCAAACGATCTCCCCATCGACTTTCATTGATATACAACATTGATATGGTGCGAACGTGGTAGTGTTGTATGTCCTCGGTGAAAATAGAATATGCTCGGTCCCTGGCTGCAAATGTTGCACAATCTGTGCAATATTTCAGATAGTTGGTGTTGTTAACATGGAGTAGAATGTCCAGATCACTAGGGGGTACAACAAACGAATAACGATATGCAGTGGATGGTTTACAATTTAGGGGGTTCATGAACTTTGGTGCCTGGCCTGAAAGAAAGGGCTTGCTTTTCTCTACAGCATCCTCCAAAAGTGGTGTTGCTTTTCGTGTTTGCAGATCAAATCCGACTATCAGTGTTGAACACTTGTATAAAGTATCATTAGTCTTTGCCAGTTTAGTCGTGTTTGACATTACGAATGAGCTTTTTCCGAAACGAGGTATCTCAGCTGTGCTGATTAGCTCCGAATCCGAACCCCAATCAGAATAGAATACAGAATATACTTCTATTTTTTGAGCTTTCGCAACTACAGTTGAGTGATTATTCACCGGGTAATATCTTGTCGGGAAACCTTTGGCAAGATTCCCTCCTACAGCTCGAATAATTAAATCATGGCGACCCAGATTGTCGATAGACATGCGTCCTAACAAAATAAAATAAAAATATAATGTAAATAAGCAAACTGATCAACTCTTAAAAGTGCATTTCCTGTAAAGCCATATTGAAGAACAACTCAAATTTTCAGAAATAGATATATGAAAATTAAAAATTATAAGTAATTACAATACTTCAGTCGGGATAGTGACATATATACAATAATGTTTGTTAACATGGAATTTCAAAAACAGCTCTAATGGTGTTGAAGCACAAATGTATTTTTTGGACAATGATGATTGATGGTGTAGGTTTCAGAGACTTTCGTATGTAAGGGATCATTCTGTCTTGGCAAATTGATTTATACCCATCTGTGGTCTGAGATGCCATGTACACAACCATTTCCCTGTGCTATATGTGAGGTTTAAGTATTTGGATGAATGTATGTCAAATTTTGAATCTTCATCCAGTTATCTGTCCATCCATCCATGTTGCTATCTATGCAGAATACACCATAATTTGGCTGTTGCTATAGGCGTAATTTTGTTGCTAGGCATATATGTGTTCACTTTATGAAAGTTGCCTATCCATCCCAGTTGTCATCTTCGCAATATATGCTATTATTTGACTGTTGATAATGGTGTGCCCTTGTTGGTAGGTACGCATATATGTGTTCTTTTTTGAATGTTTGTCCACTTGTCTACCTATCACTCTTGTTATCTTCACAATATACAGTATAATTTGACTGTTGTTATGAGCGTGGTCTTGTTGCTAGGCATATTTGCACATGTTTATCAATGTTTATTCACTTGCCTATCCAATAATGCTTTACTCTTTGCAAAATATATAGCAATTTGGCTGTTATTGTGGGCTTAGTGGTGGTTGCTAGGGTCAGTTGCGTCAATATGTCAAAATTATCATTTATCAAAATATTATTTTGCCAATCTGACAAGTAGTTTTGGAATTAAAGATTTGTCATCAAAAAGTCACATTTCGGACCAAATTTGCAAATCATGTCATGAACATGTCATGGGATCATGTCATGAACAATTCTTCTTTAACTCATGCAAAAGAGCATCGCTACCAAATTTCAGACCAATCTGTCGGTTAATTTTATACATTAGGGTTTTTACCATAATTGACTATGTTTGACTATGGCTATGCACAGCTGTTGTGCCATCACTTTTATTTTAACAAATCGTTTTCATCTTCACAGTGTAAGTAACGTCCACACTATATAACAAAAGAATCGGTCCAGCGGTTTTTGAGTTTAAGTTCAATAATTCACTCACTATCTATTATTACTCGCACACACACGTCATACATATACAAAGGAACACAAGTACAAACACATATTTCATCATGCCTATAGCACTACTGAACCTCAGTTCATTTGTACTTAAAATAGTGATATGCAAAATTAAACAAAAATCTTTGAAACTCACCAGTTCTGTCAAACAAGCTTGATGTATACTCTTTACAGTGGACATTGAGTTGTTTCCCGTCTTTGGATTCATGAGTTTCCATTTTGAATATGCATATACAGGTTGGTTAAGTTTTACCCTGTTGCAGAGAAAAAAGTGGAGTCTAACACAAAAAATAACTTTGGGGTCGCATTAATGCCGATGGACATAGTGGAAAAAGATGTATGTGATATGAAACCTTAGCACTACGTTTGATTATGGACATGGAGGAGCATGTGACACAAGTCGGCAAATCGTCATATCACCATATTAGGAACATTAATTGGTAAAATCAGATGCAGTCAAACTACTAGTCCATGCCTTTGTTACATCCGGGATAGTTTATTGCAACAGCTTATTGTATGGTATCCGTCTCAGTAGTACATTTAAAGAAACTACAGCTTGTATAATACACTACAGTTCGATTTATCATCAAAACCAGAAAGTACAACCACACCACTTGCGTTCTACAAAAAGCCTATCGGCTTCCAATATCTGAACGCATATAAAGCACATGCATATCCTAGCTTCCGAAGTTGTTTTTTTATAAGGGAGCCTTCAGTATTTACAGGGGAAGGGCCGGAGGAAATCATACATGGTCTGTTAAGTAAAACATGACCCCCCCCCCCATTCTCTATTTGTGTAAAAAGTGACCCTCCCTTTTGTCCCATTTTGTAAAACATGCATGACCCTCCCCATGACAATTGCATATACTGAACGTTAATCAATATTCCCATTATATCTATACATACACATTAAATGAATTTGACTCTGTATTAGAAAGCAATATTTGTACATATAAAGTGGCAAACAGTAAAATACTGGCTAGTTACCTTTCTCTTATAATCATACACAATCTAGTTAGTATCTAAAACATGCTTTCCATGTTGTGCATACTCATCATCATCATCATCGTCATCATCATCATCGTCGTCGTCGTCGTCGTCGTCATCGTCATCATCACTGCTACCATCACCATCATATTTTAACAACAACATTCACGGACAGTGTGAGTGATAAGGTGAGATGGTACACTCAACAAAATGCATCGTTTTATTAAACAATTTTCTTACAATATATGTATTTTTATTTTGTATTTTGGCATGTAAAGTACTCGTAAAAATAAATGTTGAGTGCTCATCTTACTTTTACATCTCAAAACACACAAAACAAATTGACAATTGAATCTTCAATTTGGTCACAAAACTACGGATTGTAAAATGTGACCCTCCCCCAAACGTTGTAATGTAAAATATGACCCCCCCCCCCCAAGAACAGGTTTGTAAACTTTGACCCCCCCCCCCCCGACGCTCCCCCCTTGTAAATACTGAAGGCTCCCTAAGCAACTTTGACAAGTGACTCTTTCATTATCAGTGATTTTTATTTACAGGTAACATTTTTGTACGAGTGACTTTTTTTATTACAAGTGGATTTATTTTACTACAAGTGACGTTTTGTTATATCATGTGACTTTTTACTAGTGACTTATTTATGGTTTATGAATCTTTATTATTGCTGCGACTGTGGAACATTAAACATCCATATAATTATAAGCACGCTAATGTTTGAAGTGGGCATCACAGGGGTTAAAGTTCATTCTACAGGCATGATATTACCTCCACATTTCAAAGGTCTCCGGACGTGGTCAAAGCCCAGTGATTGTCCATTCCTTTGTCAACGTGATGTGGTGCTATTGGTTCTAACAAACCCGTAGTCATTACATGCAGTCAACGATAACATATCAATCAATGAATTATTGCCCCGGGATCTTGACATCGATGGAAACGGCATACATTGACAGTCTTGCCACAAAGCACGTGTAAAAATAACTAAAGAACTCACCTTTTAATCTCGTCAAAGACCGAACTACTATCAAATATGGACGACTTCAAAATGACGTCACTGAACTATGAAAGTTGATTGACCTCATTCGACCTATCTCAATGAAATGCATGTAGTCACTGCTATTGGATGTTACTCTGCTTTTGTTCAAAAGATAATTTATAATATGCTCATTTGTAGATTCATGCCTGAAAATGTCAGAATTTTAGCTTAGTGTATGAGCTTGTAATGTCGACGTGACTCTAGTTTCTAGTGAGTAATTTGCATGACGCTGTAAGATTGTCAATTTCATTGATCAGTTCATCTATCGTGTAACGTATCAAGGTTGGAGATAGAAGCAGCTTGTAAGATGTTGATATCGTCAGTGTGGCGATGGATTGTGTATTATTGGAGCCAGAGTGGAAGGTCATTGATACAAATGGAAGAACAGAAGTGGGTCGCACGCTGCCTTGAGGCTAATAGTCGTTACACTGTGTTTCAACTGACGGTATTTAGTTCTATGAAGTTCCAGTTCCGGGTCACGTACGCGTGATATGGTTGCCACAGTGGAAGTTTGTCAAGATGTGTCTGTGTTTTCATGTCGGCACTTTGAGACTTAGGGACCGGTCAGTTTCTTCGGCCTGGGGGGCGGTGGTGGATTTGTAGGGGGTCCCTCTGTTTTTGAAATTGGCAGAGGGGGGGGGGGGTCATGCTGTTTTGAAAATTGTGGATAGGGGGTCATTGTGTTTTGGATTATGATGGAAGAAAAAATCCTTTTCTACAATGGCATATAGCCTTGTCTGAAATGTGGTGTATGTAAATATTTTGTTCTTGTCCCTGTTTCTTACATAAATTCTTTAGTTCAAACATAACTATATATATATATATATATATATATATATATATATATATATATATATATATATATATATATATATATATATATATAACTCGGTGAGTATCAATCTGCTAAGACAGTGCTCTATACCGCAGTGGCAGAGCGCAATAGTTTTGATAGTTCCGGAACTCTTTCTTAGTTGTAACTCGGAGTTTCATGCATAGTGCGATCATCAGACAACGTTGTATATATATATATATATATATATATATATATATATATATATATATATATATATATATATATATATATATATATAGTTTTGGTAGTACTGGAACTCTTTCTTGGTTGTAACTCGCGCAATGCGTCAAACTCCGAGTTACAACCAAGAAAGAGTTCCAGTACTACCAAAACTATTGCGCTCTGCCACTGCGGTATAGAGCACTGTCTTAGCAGATTGATACTCACCGACGCATACAAGAGTGAACTGAGATTAAACTAAACTGTTGCATACCCAACGTGCACTAAAGGAACGAGTAGAATTTACGACAATAGGATGGGGCTGAGGAGAAATCAGTGGACCATCAAAATTCTGAAATTCTTAAAATATTTTGCTCTTTATTGTGTTTGTTTTTGGAATCAAATTAAACTTCAGAAGAAGTCATTTACCAAGTGCAAATCTGCAAAATATCTTGCAGCTTTGCCACACAAAAATACACTTCATAGCCTGATAATATGCACTGCGTAAAACTGTTTGGTGTTTTAAGACCATATTCAAGTATTTTGAGTATGTCTATGGTTTGTTATGTTATGCCTCTAAATGGCCTCCTGCATGGTATTATTTTCATCATTTTTTTCATCATTGGAAGTGCTCCCTCTCTACCAGTAGCAACCATGGTGATAATTTCTTTCTCCCAAATCAAGATGGAAGGTGGCTGGCTAAGTATCTCCATGTATAGGTTAGAGCTCATTATGAGACATCTCATTATGCATGTGGAATCCATATCCTCTTTGACGTAATCTCATTTGGACTGACATTGTGGTTGGTTATCTCTATGTGAAGGCTTTATCAGTTGAAGATTAAAGCTTTGGACTGTCAACATTAAATCTAACAATGCTATGAAATATGTCCACCCCTCTTCTCTTGATAATGAAATACAAAATGTATGGTTTTTGTTTATTTTCCCATGAAATGACTTCAAGTTGATCTCGAGCAACACCCTCGCCAATATACAAGACTGACAGTGACCGAACAGGGTACAAAGCAATGTCCTTTCTGAAGATCGTGTAGGAATGGTCTATGGCACCACATGCAGCACAGTCCATACAGAACTTGATAAAATTGGACTGGTTGACATGACCATTAGCATCTATATCGCTATGAGCCACTATCACCCGATAAGTGTACGCTGATGGTGGTGGCACATCCGAGATGGGACTCATATAAAAATGTTTCACTCCATGCACAGACCGCTTAGCTGTCGTATATACATCTTCAGGAAGCTGGAGAGGCCTCCGAGTCTTTCTATCAGCTTGCACCATCAGAGTAGCTGTGCGACAAACAAGTTCGCCACTTTTGGCTATACGTATTTCCTGCATCAAATCAATTGAAGATTTACCAATGTGTTGGACGGTACAAATGCCCCTAAGTGGCACGTGACGATTTACTTTGGTGTAAACAGATGGGTAGATGCTAAGGTCCTGGGTTTTCACAAATACCGTTGTACGCTTTTTCCTGAATTCATCCTGGACATTCCTCAAGATCAACCTGAAAGAAGGTGATCGTATTGCTTGAGCCATTGTAGCTAGCTTCCATACATTGATAGCACCTGTAGAAGACAAATTAAAACTACAAAGTTAATTTTATTTTGATTTCTGATATTATCAGAAGTAATTACAAATTTGATATATCAAAAGCAGTACCTTTATTGAGACCGATATATTTTAAATATTGTTGAAATGGGTCAATAATTTGGTACTAAAGTGCAACACCGAGGTGTAAAAGTTCACAAAGGTCAATGAACATGTACTATATAGAATTTCCATTTTACAGCTGAGGTATAAATTGCCATCATCGTAGTTATTCCATTCCAGTTTCTGAATAATTATTATTTTAACTATGCCTATAATGCCTATATATTACTTTCATTACACACACACACACACACACACACACACACACACACACACACACCCATCCATCCATCCATGCATGTATACATACATACATACATACATACATACATACATACATACATACATACATACATACATACATACATACATCCATCCACACACACACACACACACACATCCACCCATCCATACACACACATCCATCCATCCATGCATGCATGCATACATACATACATACATACATACATACATACATACATACATACATACACACATACATACATCCACACACACACACACACACACACACACACACCCATCCACCCACCCATCCATCCATCCATCCATCCATCCATCCATCCATCCATACATACATATACATACATACATACATACATACATACATACATACATACATACATACATACATAATTAAAAAAAACTAACCTCGTCTGTCAAAATAGTCATACGGCAGTTGTCTAAACATAATATGCACTTGTTTACCATCATCCGATAAAGTAGGCTCCATGCTTTAAGAAATATCTGCACAAATAACAGTTGTTGGAAGGTTTCTAGAAGTAGAAATGAGAAGAAGTCACTCAGAAAGATGATATTGTAGTTACAAATTAGTAACAAAAGATAGTGCGCAGTCGAACTTTATCATTTTTCATTTCTTATTTAATTGAATGGGTAGAAAAGTACGATTTCCCCTCCTCTTCATTTAACTTTACGTAAGTGAATTCACTGATATACGGCTCCTTGCCTTGATGATGTCTGCCCCAAAAGTGTCTTGGTCAATATATTAGCTTAGCGAGGCTAGGGGGCGTACCAACGCAATGTTTTGGCAGGGAAGGGGCGTTCCCATTACGACATTACTGTCCAACAGCACTTTATTACACTTAGATTGTAATTCATACGCTTTACTTCATACATGGTATCGCGTTTAATATACATATATTGTTATTTATTTAAATGAAAGAAATCATTTCAATTCTGCTATGTTCTCGTAATTTTACACCACAGCTTATGAGAGAAAAATGTTGCCGTGTATAATAAAAGCGTTGTTTAATCTGGATGGATATTCTGATATGATGTCTGGTAGTCGACCGTTGTTCGGTACTATCACAGTCCCTCTATCACAGAGGGACACAGTACACTATACTTGACTTGGACGCCGATAGGTTTGAATAAGGTTCAAAGGTGAGTAAAGTTTATTCACACCATGAACTACGGCAAAGGTCACAGGTACTCGAATCAATCTGTATGATTTCAAAAAAAATATGTATGGTAAACAAGATTTACCATACATATTTTTTTTTTTAATCATACAGATTGATTCGAGTACCTGTGGCAAAGGTGGTCTATGATTTACGCCAACTAATATCAGTACAAATATAATATGGAGAGTCACAGTTGTAGTTTTGAAACTGAAGAGGTGTTTTCTGTATAACACCGGGCTATAGAACATTGACTTCTGATGCCATTGGTCTAGTAACATAGTCAATACAAATTACAATTTTACATGTACAATTTACTACAAAAACTGCAACGTCACATTACCAGATTGCGGCGTTCCAAGTGTTATCTACACCAACATTAAACATAATCAAAACTCACCTGTAGTCAAGGGTCTCGAGCTTTACTCAACCATATAACTTCGTGGCTAAACTCGGCAAAAGAAGACTGTTCTCCAGTTTTAATACGAACTTTAACCTCGGGGATACGTTTTGGATAGCGTGACCCCACAGTGCGCCCTCTTGTGGCGATTTTATGATGAGCGTGCAACCTGGTTTTAATTTTTGTGATCTTGAGGTATTGCAGTTTATATAAGTATTTCAGATCTATTCTACTGGAATTATATTGCTGTTATTCCTGTATGTCAATTTTACAACAAAAGTATAAACGGGTATTATGAAGAAAATTCTCATTCTGCTGATGTGTATTTTGTTACTTATTGCGACATTAAAAAAAAAATCACCTTTTATCTCAGCATAGACTGTAAGATATACACCGGCCTCCTCTCACATAGTGGTTGACCGATGTGTGAGGGCGCCCCGTCACGGCGTGCCTTACAGACTAATCTCAGCACTGAAGGTTTCAATTTGATAAATCAAATCACTTGTCACTTTCATGCCATAGGGGCGTGTAGTATTTCTTAGATTGTTGTTTTCCTTGTCTACACTCTATATATGGCAACGTTTTGACTTGAATACATTTCCCCTACCTCTATAGTCTAGTTTCTAAACGACGTATCGCGATTACTACGATCATGGAAGGGGTTCTACTTCCATGCTACGATCATCTCCACTCACGTATATGGACAGTCGTTATTCTAGCACAGAAATGTGTGCTACTCCCGACTCGACTGCGTTCTTATAAACGTGATGACATTATCGCGTCCCCACGGGGTTTTAGTTTCAGACTGGAGAGGTAGAATTCGGTTAATGAGCAATCCAATTGCAACTGCCGAGTGAATTTGTGATAGGTTTTGAGTCGTTTACCCTTCGTCCAGTGGGGGCAGTACACATTTCTTTGCGAGAATAACGACTTTCCCTACGGAAAGAACACTTGTATAGATTATAAACTAATTTGTAGTAGCATGATTCGTGTGATGTTTGTTCTTCCCTTTGTTTAATGTCACCCATTGAGAGTTGTGAGGGTGAATCTGACAAATACGGATAACTTGACAATTTATTTATCAAATATACATATTACATGTCCAAAGCGACATGATTCCACTATATGAATCGCGTTAACGGTTAATTAATTTATTCTTGTGTCTATTTCAATTTGTTGATTTCGTAATACACCTTATCTTGATTCTTACAGCTGTGCATTGAAATTTACATAATCTATTCGCATGAAACCTAAAATAGAGTACTTCGTCTATTAAAATTACCACGTATCTGTCTACTACGATTAGGAGATGTTTTATCAATATCAAGAGCTAACAACTGCACAATTGAATCATGATGGATTTGATGATTTTCAGGGCTTCAATTGTTTACATTCCAAACATCGTCGTAAACCACAGCCTCTTTTACGGCACCGTCAAAGACGCACCGCAAAATAGCATGTGTCGCGAAAGAAATAACAGCTCTGGTTTGCGAGAATGATTCCAACTGATAACAGAGTGATAAATTGTCAACTTCTACATCCCCACTGCACACGGCACCTCTGTAATTGTTTTTACTACATTTGAAGTTGTATGTGTATCAACACCATATCTCACGAGTCACGAGCGAATCGCCAAGGTATTCTGTATATTGCTACTTCAATTGACTATAATTTTGGTCTTTCGTGACTAAACCTGATCACACAGTGAAAAATATCTCGGCTTTCTTTTTTGATAATAAAGTACAGAGTGTATGGGTTCTCATCCTCTTCCCACGTGATGACCTTTAACCTATCTTCCACCATGGCTTCATCTATGTGTAAGCCAGACAGATGCGCAATTTCATACTTTGAAATATCGGTTGCTATCGCTGAGTATACACGTTCCCTTGCTGCCGACAATGCGCATTGGTAACAATATCTTACGTAAACTTCTTGTCTGACATGATTTTGGATATCCAAGACGTCGTCGAGAACGGTCACTGGGTATGAATACAATGCTGGTCGTCTTTCCAAAGGTTTCATAAAGGCTGGTTTGGTTCCTTTGATCAACTTTCCACTCCTCTGCCTTATAGACTCTTCAATTGGTACACTGAGTCTAGATGCCACATCTACTACAACAAGTAAGATACACATCCTGAAGATCACTATCTGACTTTTGCGATGACGAACCTCTACTACAATAGTAAATGATGACTTTCCTATGTGTGGAACCGTCACAATACCAAGCACATCTGCGAAGATGTTCCTCGATTCCCTATAAAGACCTGGATATACATCTATTTCTATCGCTTTCGCGAATTTCAACGTTTCGTCAAACTGCTGGTGTTGAGGCTTCGCAGGTGCAGCATGATAGTTTGCTGAGAATGTTGCATCTTGCCACAGTGAATGGGCAGATAAAATCAAGTTCGCAATGTCTAGCTTCCCTGTAAAAAAAACAAATAACATATCAATATATTAAAACATAAAATTGATGTATCCTATTGTAGGATTGGGGACAATCATTAGTAATCAATCTCCTAAAATGGTGTTTCATTCCTAGTGATTCCCAGCAACTGAGTTCAATTAAAATCGTAAAGGCATACATCCTGTCATGTATGGTTATTTTTTACTTTGTTAATTTTTCGTATATACAGATGCGAATATAGTTGTGTTGGGCAGACTAACAAGTAAGCTCGGCTGACTAATCAAGTTGTTCACTGTAGCTCAGTAAATAGGAGACATATAGACTGTGTGTAAAATACGTTTGTTTCACTGGCCGATGTGTGAGGGTGATAGCTCCGTAACGACGTACCTAACAGACGAGACACACACAGACAAGAGAGTTGTTGACCTTATTTGCATACACAGAAACAGGCCACGTTTAAAATTTTTTTTAAAAAAATCACACCTCAATATCAAAAGGAAGTTCTAAATCATGTATAAAACCAATCGACAGAGCACTTTTGTCTTCAGTCTTTTGACAAAAAAAAATATTTTTTTAAGTTTTCACCAAGCTTAGGATTGGATATCTTTGCCTTGAAAGATTCGTAATGTAGGTATCCTAGGCATACTCCAATCGATATTACTCGGCTTCAACCAGGTTTGGACTTTGTTGCTGTACTTTAAGCTTCACAAATTCGTCGTTATCGAATGATTATCAGGAGCGATAACAACAACGAATATTTTTTGTCCACTGTACAATACCTAATGCAGATGTGGTAACCACACGGACACCTGGCTTAGTTAGTTAGTTATGCCTGCGATAAACAAAAACAGAGTAATTACAATACGGTCACACTGCGTAATCAGTCTCTCTGAAACGTTTCTCTTTAGAATCACCCACGAGAACCATTTCATATAGGGTGATTACGCGGGGTGACCGTATTGTAATTTTCATAATTACTCTGACGTACATTTCTGTCATCTTTGTCAAGGTTGATATATTTGTTTGTTTGTTTGTTTGTTTGTTTTTGTCTTGTCATAAACATACTAGCTAAGCCTGGTCTCCCTGTGGTGGTGACGTGTAGTTCTATATACTGTGGAATATAGAAATGACACTATATAGAATGCGTCACAATGCAAGTTAACATACACAGTGCCTCGAACCCATCCCTGTATATATTGAAACGAAATTTCGCACCGGTTTAAAATAATATCTTGGTCTACTGGATTCTAAGGAAGTGTCAAATTCAACGTATTAAACAACAGATATGGTTCAATGTCTATTAGTCATTATACACGTAACTATGAAATTTATATTTATCGAGCACTGCACTGTTCCAGCAAGTCTCGACAAAAAAATCAATTTGACTGTCTACAAAGTTTTGTAATATACAAACCTTCATCGAAAAACACTCTCTCTATGAACGCGTTGGGATGTACCAGGTATTCCCTCCCGTCTTCAGATACCCGAGATTCCATGAAGGTATAAAGCGTTGACACCGATATTTGTATGTAACATGGTATCTGACAAGGAATCAGGTGACAATGTCATGTCATGTCAAATCATGTCAGAGTTCAACTTCGAATTCTTCCAATGAATAGCCGTCTTGTTCGGAGACAGGGAGCTTAGGCTTAGTTAGTTGTGTTTATGAACAACAACAACAACAACAACAACAACAACAACAACAACAACAACAACAACATAGGTACAGAACTACACAAACAAAAAACAGTAAACCGTACAAACATTGACAAACATGAACGACGGAGTAATTACATATCAATATTAACAATGGTTCTGTGTAACAAGAATTACGATATGTTTTCCTATATATGTGAAACAGTAAATGTGGAGATTCTAACGAGAACCATTCGTTCTCACAAGCCAGAGCACACAGTCGTAAATAGTTTATTATAGTGACATGAGGTAAAGTAGACCAAAAAAAGTTACAATACGCAACCTTCCAGCCAAATGGGTGTATGTGTCACCTTAGTAAATTGAAACTTAACTAGAACAGAATGAAGGGCATATTGCAATGAAGAAAATGTTATGTACAAGGCAAACAAGACGCATGGTACTGTCTGCTAATGTATAAGTTGTCCCTTCTCTTTAAAAATATTTTCTCAATAAACCTTGTCAAATTTCTCACTTTTTCTTGACACCAAGTACTTTAGTTTTTCATTGTCTTGCAAATCAGGGTAATAATCTTCAAAATCCAAGGTTGTTGATGTCTTTTATTCATGTTTTGCCTTGTTGTGGACTTATTACGGTAAATGTGTATATAATGTGTATATAATGTGAAAGTGGAAATGTGTATGTTAATTCTGTACGTTATAAGCGTGTGAAATTGTTAGCTACCATAAACGGTATATCACTTAATTTGTGAATTAATTAATTATGCAAATGACTTTTAAAATTAAAAAACTACATCAACCTGCTGTAAAGGACATGTATACTTTGTTACCATGGTTACTAGTGCTGCTGCTCATATTTCAGTTAATTTTTTATTAAATTTATGTATAATAAAGGTTAAAATGTGATAGTTTTTTATCTACGCCTTAACTATGTTTGCCGAATCATGCACTACTATAAATGGCCAAACACGCACTGTATACAAGCGATGGCGAGTCTAATATCTGTAAAGTCGTGTTTCGGTATATTCCAGTTCAATGTTCAAAGTTCATCTGGGGTCACTGTGCGTTAGTGGCACCTTGGGTTAGCCGAGATAATTGTATAGACTGGAGACTGAAGGTAAGATTTGGATCATCTTTTAAAATAGCAAAGTAATCTGAAAAAAGCGAAAGATTGTCACCAGATCAATGTATAGTGATTTTACTACGGGTGTCACAGAAGTGATGTCAGCATGCAGAACTTCGCTACGTGTGAACGTTTATCCCTTCTATCCCTGCCTAAATGGTTTGATTTCCTCCGCATAGTTCATAACCATGAGACTGTAAACTTTGATATCACTGATTCACTGGCAAGGTAAATGTTATCTACTGACTTATAAATTCTGCCATACTGTCACAGTTCCTATGTTATGATAGACGGACTATGATACATGGTGTACCAGATATTTGAATCAAGCCCTGTTAAAATTGCTAGATTTTCCTTTCTCGAGCTCAAGTTTGTTTATAATAGTATCGTTCACTGCTAAACATGCTAAATAATGAGTTGTCCCACTCAACACAACGAGACATGGTGCGAACAGGCACACATATTAAGAAAAATGTCACACGAATCCTGCTACTATACGAATGTATCAATATTTACTCTATACTGTGATACAACTTAGTCAGTCTTGTCTTTTGGAACAATTTTCAGATGCAGAGAGGGAAATATATTCAAGTCACAACGTTATGATATCATTTTACATGTAATAGCCTGTATACAAGAGAAAGAGCAATCTAAGAAATTCTACGTGTCCCTATGGTGGAGTGAAACGTCTCTGTCAGCATCAACCAACAACAGCGAAAGAATCTAATCTAAGTTAATCCTTGTCCTGATCACTAAGTTTAGCAGATCAAACGTTGTACATGACAATGTGAATGAACTTTTACTGACCTTTAACCCCGATATACTACAGCAGTCAGAATGATCTTTCGTTATAATTATATTAAAATAATGCATGGAGTCTGCAGGCTATAGTTTTTTTTATATTAAAACTCTCACCAAGGGAATCAGACCGGAGTAGCGAGCACGCTGTCTAAAATCATTTTATTAGTAATAGTATATTGCTATTTAAATAAGAATGCTATTTTTCTGATGTCTTTATTCCTTCCCTTATTCATGTATTAAATATGTATTTTTAACGTGTTTTACTTGTAATGAGTTGATATGTCCTTATCAAGCCATATTGCAGTATTACATGTAAAGATAACAATGAATGAGATATCTAAACACGGACAGCATCGGTGATGTTTGATGAAATTGACCGAGTATCACGTTTCGTCAACTTGTGAATTTGATATTTGTTTCAGAGATCTGTACCTGTGCAATCTTGTGAATATGGAAGTAAAATCATCCCATGATAATACCCGAGTTGATATTCTTTACAAAGATGTACCAATCGATTATTTTGATAGTACAGGTATGTATTTGGTGCGAATTTTTCTCCATAATTACTCAATCATTATTTTATTCTATTTAACCCGTTATCTTTAAAATTTACAAATTCTGATCTATTTGGTTATTACCAGAAAATCAATCACCTTACTCGGGTAAATTTGTTTATCCTCCAAAGTCATTAGACTGGCGTTCTATATACCCAGACAGTTATCACACTGTACCGTTTTGATAAAAACGAACTAAGTTTGCCTTCTAAGCTTCTCATCGCTCTCAGCGTTTACATGTAAACTTGTTATGTATTACAGGGAAGGTGAGTGTATGGAATCTGGCATTGATATCGCAAGACATGCGGGTACTTTCTGCAAGGCAAATCGCCAAAAATCTTGTCAGCGGAGGGGTTAGAAAAATGACAGATCTAGTGGTAGTTAAAGCACAAGAGATTATCGTTTACCCGTCCCTTGCTAAACTAAAACGAAACATGGTACTTAGAGGAGTCTGTACATTGCAGTACGTAGGTAAATCATCCTTAAGTTTCATGCAAGACTTACAGTTGCCCAACACTGGTGAGCTTGTTTGTCGAAATTCGACTCTTCTTGTGCAAATAGACTCAAACACACGAAAGCCTCTACAGTTTCCAGGGGATGTACTGATGACATCGCAGCGGTTTGTTCACGGTGTGAAAGGTGAATACATTAACCCTATCACAGATCGACCACCTCCATCATCGTACATCCATTCAATCGTTGTGGCTCATAGCGATACTGATGGCAATAACCACGTCAATCATTCGAATTACATCAAGTTCTGTATGGACTGTGCTGCATGCGGTGCCAAGGACCAGGCCTACACAGTCTTCAGGAAAGACATTGCTCGATATCATGTCCACTCCCTGTCAGTTCTCTATATTGGTGAGAGTGTCGCTGGCGATCGATTGGAAGTAATTTCATGGGAGGGTGGTTTGAAGCCATACATTTTGTATTTCATTATTAGGAAGAAAGGCAGTGATATTTTTCATGGCATTATCAGATTTAATGTTGACAATCCGAAACTATAAGTTTACAATTATGCACGGAACACTGTCAGAATGCACGATGCAAATAATTATTTTGAGACAGTTGAAGAAAAAGAAAGAAATCAACTAAATTTATTGAATTACGTTTCTTTATTAATATGAATATGTATAAAAACTACAAAACTAGGAGTTTAAGTTGCAAGTTGAAGATATCAAATTAAAGTACAACATTCACTCTAGATCTGCTAAAAAAAAAAGTATTGTGTAACTAGCCGGCCCGTTACGACGATGGCCCGGTTATATTTCAAACAGCAATCTGTTCAAATCAAACGTCCATATACTCTACCCGGTGTTTCTACACCGTACGCGTGACGTCACACTGACACTATTCTGTATTTTCAAAATGAACTCTACGCCATGTGTATTGTAATGAGTCCATCCTGTCTCTCTCCTTTTTCGAAGTATACTTCTTATCTTTGATTACCATACTAATGTATGCCTTCCGTTCAGTTGTTTTTCACAAGAACTTGTCCACACATCCTCTTTACTTAATAAAACAGTACTGTTTATGTCTATTGAATTTCTACGGTCTATTAGCTACTCTACAAACATTGGGTAATATACTGTATACTAGTAACACGACTTCCTAGTATCATTGTAAAACGTCATCGTGACGTTTTGACACGTGATTGGCTCTCCAGAATCAGAACTTGAGTTTAGCCAGGCACTGACTGTGGGCATTTATCCACGTATCAACAAGTTGACCGGTACGCAGATCAATGACCAGTGCATTAACTTCAGATAATTCTTCTTCACACGAACAGCTTCCAGTCACACCTGTGCAAACATTACGGACACACTTCTCCTGAAAAATCCATTGGCGCTGATCCTTTTCTGGGAACTAATAAATAGAAAAGGAAACCATAAACATTAAGTGTATGGTCATAAAAGAACGAAAAACCTATCTTACATTTGTATGCATGTATGTATGTCATCGTCGCAAACCACGGCCTGTTTTACGGCAACGTTCTTAACGCGCCTCCCACTGAAGTGGTAGAAATAATAACCCTGGCTTGCGAGAACGATGTATGTATGTATGTATGTATGTATGTATGTATGTATGTATGTATGTATGTATGTATGTATGTATGTATGTATGTATGTATGTATGTATGTGCGTGCGTGCGCGCGTGCGTGCGTGCGTGTGTGTGTGTGTGTGTGTGTACGGATAGAGCTGTGCTGTTTTCATATCACGTCTTTTGTGTCCACCTGTTTTCAACTTCCTGTTTTCCAGTTAATATCAAGTAAGGATTTCCTGTTTAATCTTACAATGAAAAAGGAAAGTAAAGTTCATTTGATCAACAAATACAAAAGGCTGAAATTGGTTCTTATATTATCATCTATCAAGCATGGTCCTAAGACTCCTAACCCATCACCAAAATTACTGATCAAAGAAATAATTCAACTGAATCAAAATATTACCTGCACGAGTTGGACCAAGTGACCAGTTGAGTTTAAAGCTAGGACTAGGGCTTTGAGACCAGTTGTAGCTTCACAAACTCGTGCGCTATTACTTGAGGATGCCCGCCAAGATCTGGGAAATATCTCTTCACTCATGATCATCCGATGGTTATGGTTGTTTGCACGTGGCCAAAGGGGAGCTGCGGTAGTTGTACCTTCGTTAGCAAAGATTTTACTAAAGAATCGTCCCACTTTGTACCTAGGTGCAAGATGTCGATCAGTTGGCTTGACTGGAGGTTTCGTAATTAGTTGTTGTCCTGACCTAGTGTTGCTATCATCGACTGTGACAATGTAATCTGTTTGGGGCAAGTCGTCAACTTTTTTGAACGTAGTTTGTCGTTGCTTCGAAATGATTGCTTGTTGCGTTGTCGTCAGCTCCACAATAGGCTCCTGGTAGTCTAATAGCATTTCAGGATTACGCTCTAGCATCTCAATGGTGTTGAATTCCGTCTTGATTTTTCGTATTTGTGTTGGGTTTAGATGTACCCCCTTCTCCTGGCAAATTGCTGACACGAGTACAGGCATCATTGCTAAGGTAAGAACCAGCACTACAGGCACTCTTGGGGTAGTTGGGTTCATTCTGAATTATATGAAATACATGGAGACATGTCATGACGAATGTGGGCATATGATGTATTCGTCCCGGATACCACTATAGCGCGCGCGCGCACACACACACACACACACACACACACACACACACACACACACACACATGATGTGAGCATAAAACATGTCTGACATGACATACATACTGTACATACATACATACATACATACACACACACACACATACATATCGCATACATATATACATACATACATACATACATACATCCATGCATGCATACATACATACATACATACATACATACATACATACATACATACGTACGTACGTACACACATAGGCACGCGCGCGTACACACACGCACATATGTATTATGATTGATTTCATCCATTTGAAAGAATATTAAAGGAAAAATATTGATTTTCGAATGATAGCAAAATTACTACTTTTCATTAAATTAACCCCCCCCCCCCGTAGACATTGTACCGACTATTCTTGAAATTTCATTATAATATTCTTCTCAATAAAATTATGTACATCTTGAAAATCATTGCCATCGCTACATTGTATGACGTACAGAAAAATAACACCTTCTGATCTATTTGAATTTTTATTTTCTCAGCAAATGTGATACATTTTATACATGCTCTTCAAGTTTTGGTTTATCTCTTTCACTTTTAATACAAGTAAAATTACTGTGTAAAACAATAATTGTTATCTAAGTTATTCGAATTTTCCATTCCTATATCAGTAAAATATCAAAGAAGTGGAAGAAAATTAAAAAAAACATATAAAACCAAAAGTAGATCAGGAGGTGTTAAATGTAGCAATAAAGACAAAACTGGGTAATTTTTTTTTAGTTATACCGTAGTACGTCGGAACTCGATGCAATGCTGACATTGCCCCTTCTGCAGAGGAAGAAAGGGGCAATATGTCAGAATCGAGTCCCGACTTACTCCGTGACACGGTGGTAAATAAAACGGACCTACCTGCAGTCTTAACTGTCGCGATGTCGAATCGATCAGATAATAAAAGCAAGGGTGAGAGAGATTGTTTCACTCACGCTGGAATCAACTGCTGTACTGAGCAACTCAGAGTGGTGTTGGGATTATTTGAGCGGATATACGAATAATATCTTCCGGGACCTCGAACACCACTCCCCGTTCTATTATTAAACCTGAGACAAAGGTTGATCTTCTGTGCTAAAACGGTGTCCTACTCAACACATGTAATATGCAATATCATTTACTGGCTCAGTGAATTCAACTTCCTGACCACATTTGTTTACTGTACATTACGCCTAAAAAAATATTTGGTTCCGGTTACCCGACCCCCACGCACCTTGTTTTCACTACCGACCCTAAACTTTTTGTACGTATTCGATAAAAAAAAAAAAAAATCGCGAAAATTGGGAAGCCTCACGCGAGAGTGGATGCGCGAACTGATCATGACATCATAAGACAAAATAAAACTTCTTCCAATCTGTAATGTAATGGCTGTACATCTGATGGGAAGAAAATAATAACACAGGAATATATGGAAAACAACGGAAAACATAACTACCTGAATTAACTAGACACTAATACATGAAATAAAACAATCTACCTACCCCATTTATTCTAAAATTGAACGTAATCGGAACCATACATTTTTTCAGGCCTTACTATGTAGGATGTAGGAGCGGCCTAAGCATATGGGAAATGTTGTAGATCTGACGTTGTGGCCACTTCTTTACATGGCGCACTCTATCTCTTAATTTATATGTGGGTCTACGATTCCTTGATCCTGAAAATCCCTAAACAAGTGTATACCTTTTCGTCTGCAAATTCCTTTCATAGTAGGTATAATGGCTACCCTGAATTATGGCCCCATATGCCTAGATCTCTACGGTACCACAGCAATTTCACTAGTTTTTAAAAATACAACAGACACATGACAAACGGAGTTTGACCGTTGGTGGCGCTATACAGTACTTAACGAGGCACAAGCTGAGCATCAAACCCTTCTAGTACAATGTTAATGTCAGTGCATGCAAATTAACTTCCGGCGTTGTTAGAATAGTTGCTGGTTACCTTGACATTTCAGTATAAGTTTAAATGATGTGTCCTCTTGCAGTAAGTAGAATAATCAACTTCAGCCCCCTTAACTTCAAAGAGAAATCACTTTTCGTTTTTAACAGTTCAAAATCCCAAATAAATACCTATTTCTCATCTACGTTACCACTTACTTATGGCATACTAATTAGACTCGTGCAATAGTTTTATCAATTCTTTAACTTTCATGAGTTACTACAAATATCACGTTACCACAAACAAAGCCCACAAAGTAGAGAGAGAGAGAGAGAGAGAGAGAGAGAGAGAGAGAGAGAGAGAGAGAGAGAGAGAGAGAGAGAGAGAGAGAGAGAGAGAGAGAGAGAGAGAGAGAGAGAGAGAGAGAGAGAGAGAGAGAGAGAGAGAGAGAGAGAGCTCTAGTTGATGGAAGAATGAACAGGATTTGGTGATTAAGGTTAATTATGTGGGGGTGTAACTTACTATTTTCAACATTCAAGTCAAACAATATATCATGGCTGGCTGCACACACATCGATAAAAGCTGAAATATTTTATTGAGAAATGCTCATGAAACAATCCATAATCACAAATTTGTAGAATTTACATTATTTTTCATTGCAAAATATCATGATGGCAGTATACAACAAAAAAATTGACTTTACAAACACATCAATCTCCTAAAAAGAAAACCCATATATAATAAGCTAAATAATCCTTCTCAACAGTTGCCGGGTATATTGGAGGAAAGGTTCACCAATAAAGTGTGTACCATGACAAAACTTGTGAAACATCACTTTGCGAATCTCTGTTCTCCTGCTGGGGAGACAGGCCTTCTGTTTGACAAGAGACTAAGGTAGTAAATATCACATTTTGCAAAGACCTCAATTATTCCTTCAAATCTAAGATTTTGTATACACAAAAAGGTATTCATTTTTTGCTCAAGTTCAATCGCATAGCTCTACTTTTTACAAATGGAAGGGGGTTATAAATACATGTACACACACTTATTCAAAGTTTTACAAGGGTTCCATAAATTTCATACTGCAGTAAATTTCCAGTCTGTGTAACTACGCACAGAACAGAGCTCACAAGTAGACATCCATATACTGGTATCTATTAACATCATCTATGGTACAAAAGGCACAGAGGCTGCAGTAGGAAGTCTTTGACATTTAGATATAAGAGATAATACACATCTGTACATGCTTCAGTATAAATTATTTGCATAATACCACAAGTCATATTTACTCTGTGTCCACGTGAGTACAAATTGGTCCAAAAAAAAAATTCAATAAAAATAAATTATAAAACCTCCGCTGTTTTGATACCACATACTTTTAAATTTTACACGTTTAATGTTCCTTTGTCACGTGAACAATGATAGTAACAACATTTTGTCTCTACCCAACAATTATACTAGATCTAACAGCAGAACGAGAACTGAATCTTTGAATTACTTTACAAGATTAGTCTGTAAGGTACGCTGTGATGGAGCGCCCTCACACATCGGTCAACCCCTTCCACTTCAGATTGATAGTCAGTGAGAGAAGGCTGGTGAGGGCGGAATGACACAATGTACCTCTTACATGGAGATATGATAACCAAACTTTTCCACATATAGTGTTAATTACAGAGTTTGACTGTTTTAATATAAATGTGAAAACTGGTACTTCTCATACCTTACCAGCCAAGGGACAGAAAGTCTGGCAGTTATGTATTTTGACTAATTTTTTGGTCGTCAACTCTCCATAAATATGGATAAATCAGTTAACTTTGGGGTGAAAAAGTAAATTCGTATATAGTGCAAAAGCAAATTTTTGTTGTTGATAATATATGTTCCTTGATACAGCATCATATACCCAATACTTTGGTTTTTACAACTCACAGGTCAAATCTTTCCAGATGTATTGAATAGCAGATCATTGGAAAAAGTTTCTAAATTTGGCCAATTTTTTGAGAGATTTTGTTTTAGGTCAAAGCCGAGTTTGCATACATACATATATATATATGCTTCCTGTGTCTAGTCTGAGGGTGCAATTTTCAGTGTTGTGTTTTAATCATTGCATTACAAATTTCTATGGTTGGAAATATAGACCAGATTTTCAAACTCGGTACGTGATGTCCAACTATTCCCACCGCACTCCTTTCTCTCTATTCAAAGGGACATAAGCAGAGGTGATATATATTCGGGGGAAATTTTTGTTGTGAATCATATCTGTCTGTACTAGTATTCTACTTATGCATTCATACTTAACCATCCCTTGCTATAGGCAGAACTCCAGGTGTGCGTATTATATCAAGTAAGTCACTTTTATAATTTAGTATGCACTTTACTAAAATGTTGATGAAATGCCATTAACTACTAACGACACCAGAAGACGATTCTTTCAAGTTATCAAAGGCATGTATTGACATAAACATTACACTAGAATAATTTAATTGAGATTGTATGAAAAAAAAGCTAATAACCTCAGTTTGCGGCATTTTATCGAATATAACATTAAAAGTTAAAGTTCCACTAGTTTTAACTGGGGTATTATTTTTTTTGATCAGACAACCAACAACATATTCCCAATAATTAAATATTTTACACATCAATAAGAGGCCTGTTTTATAAATAAGTGATATCGTAAAATCGTTACTTCACTGGGGGTGCTGATTTTTGGGTGTGGATATATTGTATCATATTATGTGTATAGTTACACAAATGTTTACCTATGGGTAATTCAATAATATTCAGGGTGTTACAATATTAGGAGTTAGTCATCATTATATCTAACAAAAGAGTTTCAAAAAAACATTCCAGTTGCAGCTAGTGCAGCTTCGAAAGGAAATAATTTGCTCACGTTCAGTTGTGCAAGTCCATCCAAATTAATTACATGGATAGAAATATTGAAGATAGTTGTTTCTAGAAGGTACCCGGGTGATCTTTACTTCGCTATCTATTACTGTTGCACTCCTACCCATCCAGTCTGAGCAGCATTTTCTAATATACACATATCATATGTGAAGCATACATCTGCATTGTGCAATGCAACAGAGAAAGTAAGGTATAAACTTGCAAAAGATGAAGCAAGAAGTGGGATAACTGAATAAACTGTATACAGACATATGTGACTCTGTATGTCAATATATGGACATATCTGATTCTTTTGTCAATAAATATGGTACTTAAAATCTTCCATGCCAATAACATAAAAAAAAAATAACATTGCACCTTCCACAGAAAGAATTCACATTTTTCAAAGACAATGTAACAAGGCTTCATAGAGGACACATACCCCACAACTACAAACACACAGTTCTAAAACCACACACACTTCACATGAAGTTACTTTAGCACACTATTCCACACTGAAGGTACTTAAAGGGCTATGTTTCAATCCTGGGTCATCACATTAGTGTTATCTTATCAGTCAAGGCATACGGATTGAAAAGGCCATTTTTCCGATATCTCAATTGTTGTTCACATGTAGATCTAAATCTTAACCCTAAAGTGGGCCTTTAAGCACACTACTTCACAGGCAGTATTATTCTCAATATTATTCAATTGTGCTGCTGTATTTCGGGTTTACACAGCATCTGTCATATTCTTGATTCAAATCGGTTCGTAATCTTTTGATTATAAAGGCCCGGATTTCAATCCCAAGTTCTCACATTAGTGCTATCTTATCTGAGGAATCATACAGATTACTACATTGCATAGGATCATTCTTTTGTTCTGGACCAAATTTTTCTATATAGCCTTGCCAGACATCTGTTTTTTTACATATAAATTTTAATCTCAATGTGGACCTAAGTCTTTAAAACAGTATCACTTGAAAGCCAGAATCTGAGAAAACTGTACAAATAATGGATTTTTACAATAAAATAGCCATAAGTTGGTTAAATTTGATATGCTCATTACAAATTGAGTATGCCACTGTAGTGTTTCTTTGTGGTAGGTATCAAAGAAATTGGCTCATATATGTCAAAGATATGGCTGGACAAGGACAGATGCATGAACAATTGGATCCCCATTCTCTATAGCCCTCTCTGTACCTAAAATAAACATTACAAAAAAAACCCCAAAACAATGCTGGCCGGAAATAAACACACTTTAACCTAAACACATCAAATCAGCAATAGAAGAAATAAGTTCACTGATTAGCAAGTTAAGTTATTCTAATTCATCAACTTATGTCTTTTCTAATTCATCGATTTTAGCAAAAGAATTCAGTCTAATATGTTCCATAATTGTTCATAATGTGTAGAAGAATATCGATGGACGAAGTGAAAAAAAGGTCAGCAGCATTGTACTGATAGGACATCCCTTTATCTATTTGAAATTAGCAATCACAAGAAGTTGTTTTTTATAGTCAAAATGCAATATGAATGTGACAGAGATGAATGTTTCCATGGTGAGAAATATGTCTTTGTTATATTTAGTGCTTATAAGTTTTCCACATTTTCTAATGTCACTTATGTTCCTGGTGGAGGCGGCTGTTTCGCTGGATTTGCACCTTCTGGTTTTTTAGCATCAGTTTTAGACTGGGTTGTGGCAGATGAAGTTGTTGCTATCGCAACAGGTGTACTAGTTGTTGCAGTTGCAGTAGTTGTTGTTGTTGAGCTAGTTGATGAGGCAGTCGTTGTTACTGTTGAAGTTTTAGTTGTAACTGATGAATATTTAGATGTTTTATATGCTGCAGATTTATATTGTATAAGTGGATGAGTTATCGGTGCCATGATTATGGGTGTCCTGTGAGGATGGTAGCCTATTGGTATTGCATGTGGGTGTGCAAATGGTTGATGGAGAATTGTTTGTCCATGGTGAGCTGCTGCAGCAGCAAGTGATATTGGAATTTGACCATGTAGTGGGAAATGACCATGTATTGGAATTGCTGTACCAGGAATTGCACCACCATGAGCAGCAGCTGCTGCAGCTGCTGCATGTAATGGGATAGCATGGTGGCCATGGCCTGAATGTGCGGCAGCTGAAGCCGCAGCAAGTGCAGCTACAGTTGGTGACATTGATAAGTGATGAGGTAGTGATGAAAGTGGTACTAGCTGTGTTCCTTGTGGCGATGCTAAAGATATGGGTATAGGGACAGCAGTAGCACCGTGTACTTGTGCCTGTGCCTGTGCCTGTGCATGGGCATGGGCTTGAGCTTGTGCTTGTGCCTGGGCATGTGCCTGTGCTGCTTGGGCCTGTGCTTGAGCATGTGCTTGTGCTTGTGCTTGGGCTTGTGCTTGTGCCTGAGCTTGTGCTTGGGCTTGAGCATGTGCCTGTGCTTGTGCTTGGGCATGTGCCTGTGCTTGAGCATGATGGACAGCTTGTGCTTGTGCCTGAGCTTGAGCCTGAGCTTGCGCTTGAGCCTGAGCATGAACTTGGCCTGGAGCATGAACTTGTGGTTGACCTGCAGCATGTGCCTGCGCTGGTGGCGGTGGTGGAGGAGGTGGTGGTGGTGCCCCTGCTGCTGCTGCTATTGCTGCTTGATGTGCTGCAGCAATGGAAACTGGAACAGGCTGGGAACCCTGTACCCGTACTGGGTGCCCAGGTTGAACTGGTACTGCTGCTGCAGCGTGCAATGGTCCAGATGGTTGCCCTTGATGAACCATGTGGGCTGGACCAGGTACCTGCATATGGGGATGTGCACCTACGGACAGTTGATGAGCCAACTGATGATGTTGTTCCTGGAGCATATGATGAGCTGGCACACCCTGATTAGGTCCTTGTACAGGTCCTGGAGCTTGCTGCATCACTACATTCTGCATTCCTTCTTGATGATGAAGAGGTTGGTGTTGCGGTTGATGCTGCTGATGCTGTTGTTGTTGTTGATGCTGATGATGGTGCATGTGTTGGGGGTGGAGTTGCTGTGCCTGATGTGGTGAAGGTGCTTGCGCCTGTGGATGTTGGTGTGGATGTTGCTGTAATTGGTGATGGTGCATTTGCATTTGTTGTTGTTGCTGTTGCTGCTTGATGTGCAGCTGTGCTTGTTCCTGTAGCTTGCGATACTTTTCCATTTCTTCAGGTGGAATAATTGGTTTTGCCGGTGTTGGTGACTTGGATTTGCCTGTATTCTTCTCCTCTTCTTGTTTCTTTTGTTGCTTTTGTTGTTCCTGTTTTTGCAATTGCAACTTCTGTTGTTGCTGTCGTTGTTGTTGTTGACTCTGTTGCTTAGTAAGCACCATTACTTTATTTTCCTTTGTCTGTTTTTTCTTGTCCTTATGTCCCTGTTGTGTTTCAATTACTGGTGGTTGGCTCTTTTTCTCTGTGTTCATATTTACCTTATTGGCTTCTGTTTTTTTCACAAGGCTATCCTTTTTAACGTCAACTGGCTTGTCCTGTTCTTTGCTCTCTTTTTGAACAGTTTCTGGTGAAATTGGTTCATTTTTTTCAACACTGTCTGTTTTGGGTGACATTTTCTGCATAAGATCATCTTTTACAGTCTTTGTTAATGTCATGATCTTTTTAACTGTTGGAAACTTACCAATAAGTGGTAAAACGGCAACTTTTTGTAACTCTGGAGGCAGTTTGGGCCCATGATACCCAGCTGGTGGATCTTTCAATTTAATTCCGGCTTTAATCCTTGACATTAATGATCTTCCGTCATCACCAGCCTTACTGAGCTCTTCCCTTGACTGCTTCTTCTGTTGGATCTTTTCTAGTAACATCTTTGCACGTTGTGCTTGCAGATTTTCAAAGATTGCATCCTGTGACAACTCTCGCTGCTCAGCAGCTGTTGTAATAATATTGTGAACTTTTGAAGATGGGTTAGTGCTTGCTATATTTCCTGATTTGCTAGGTATGTCCCACCTACCAGCCCCTTTCGAAGTTTCATGTTTTTTATCAGATGATCTTTTGTCATCACTTCTCTTATTGTCTCTTGAACTCTTTCTAACACTCCTACTGCGACTACGACTTCTACTCCTTGAACGTGATCGTGAATGTTTACGATCTCTAGAGGAGTATTCAGAGTCCCTGTCTCTACTTCTATCACTGCTGCGACGACTACGCCTGTATCTGGAATCGTTTTCACCTTCAGAGTCATCTCTATGTCGCCTCTTCTCATGTCTTCTGTGCTTGTCATAGTAACTATCCTCACTGTCATAATCACTACTGTATTTGTCATGACTTCTGGTGGATTCCCTCCTCTTGTCTTTAGAACGACTTGACCTGTGGTGACTTGAATCTCTATCATCATCACTATAGTCATCGCGCGATCTTTTCGATTTATGATCAGAGTAGTCTGAATCTGAATAATAACTGTCCGAGTGCCTATGTTTCCTTTTGTGTCTCTTTTTATCTCTATAGTCATCATCATAATCGCTGTACTCACTTGAACTATCATAATGCCTTCTCTTTGATGATGATGATTTATGATCCCCTTTGTGTCTCTTTCTCTCAGAATCTGAATACTCAGAGTCATAACTGCTGTAGTCTTCACTGGAACTATGCCGCCTTCGTTTTTCTTTGTGTTTTTTCTTGTCCTTCTTATGCTTGGATTTTGATTTTGAGCTATGGTACTCTTCATTTTCATCATCACTGTGGCCTGCATGTTTACTATCTTTTTCAGATCGTTTTTGTTTACTTTTCTTTTGTTTGCTACTTTTCTCATCTTCACGTCGTTCTTTACCATCTCCTTTATGCGACTTCTTCTTCTTTCGTTTCTTCTTTGCCTTTTTCGCTTTCTTACTCTTACTCTTGGGTGGAGCTGCGTCATCATTTTCTGCAGTTACCTTTTGATCTGCTGTTACTTCCTCTTTCTTGTCTTCATGCCCTGCTGTTTCAACTTTCTTTTCTCCTTCACCCTCCTCCTTGCCTTCATTCTTTTTAGATTTAGGCAACGAAGAGTCAGGTTTTGCAAGAGTGCTGTCTTGTTTATCCTTTGGAATATTGCCATCCTCTTTCTTTACATTCTTGTCACCATCTTTTTCATCATTATCTTTGACTTGATCCTCCTGGACTGCAGCATTTTCTACTTTTTCTGTTTTACTACTGGGTGCCAGTTTCTTGAATTCAAAGTACAACGGATTGCAGCTGAATGCTATGGATGGTTCAGTTGTCGTGTGCTGTAACATTTCAACAGGCCATTGCAGCATGGTTGTTTCATCTCTACTTTTAACAGGCACAAACATACTTTCCACCGCTCTATTACAATATTCTGATATGACCCCTTTCTTCACCACTTTCTCTATGTCAGTACTTTTATTACTTCCAGCTTCAACTTTGGGACTGGTAACAATGTTCTCTTTAGAGTTTTCCCCTCCTGAAATGCCATTTGTTGGACTATTGCATTCACTAGACTCTTTTTTCTTGGTCTCAGAAGAACTTTTATTTTCTAACTGTTCACTAGTTGAAGATTTGGCCTGTTTAGTTGTTGATAGTTTATCCTTTTTAGTTGATGATTTTTCGTTGACTTCAGTTGAGGGTTTGTCTAGTTCAACTGATGATGGTTTATCCTGATCAGGTGTTGTCTGGTCCAATTTCGGAGTTGATATTTTATCTTTTGTGGATGTTGTTGTTGTTGTCGCTTTTTGCTCTGATTTAGTTGATACATTATTGTCCAGTTTAGTTGTTGAGGCACTGTCCTTTTTAATTGTTGACTTTTTCTCTGGCTTGAGATTTGATGATTTGCCAAGTCCAGTTGTCGATATTTTATCCGCTAAATTTGATTTTTTGTCTGATACAGCTGATGTCTTATCCTCTTTAGTTGTTGAGGTTTTCTCATGTACAGCTGTTGACGATTTATCTGTTACAACAGTGGATGTTTTATCTGTTACAACAGTGGATGATTTATCTCTTACAACAGTTGATGTGTTATCTGTTACAACGGTTGATGTTTTGTCTGTTACAACTGTGGATGTTTTATCTGTTACAACGGTTGATGTTTTATCTGGAACAACAGTTGATGTGTTATCTGTTACAACAGTGGATGTTTTATCTGTTACAACGGTTGATGTTTTATCTGGAACAACAGTGGATGATTTATCTGTTACAACAGTGGATGTTTTATCTGTTACAACGGTGGATGTTTTATCTGGTACAACAGTTGATGTTTTATCTGGTACAGATGTTGATATTTTATCCTGTTTTCCTGGAGTAGTGTCGTTCTCTTTACACTTTTCACTCCTTGTAGCACTTCTCTCATTTGACTGCTTCTCCATTTTCAAGTCAGCTGGTGAACCTTCTTTTTTCTTTGTTTCTGAAGGAGACATTGATGTATTTTTGCTGGCTTCTTCTCCATTACCATTAGTTGGATTATCACTTTTATACTTCACAAACACAAGAAAGGGAAGTTTTGGTTTGACTTTGTAATGGCTGGGTGGTGTGTAAGGATATACTTCTCCATCTTTGTAATTCTCCAGTATTTTTTCCTGAATATCTTTCCTTAAATTTTTTTCTTCGATAATCATTTCCCTGGTTCCTTCCTCTACAATGTCATCAGTTTCTTCACTCACATCTGTCCGTCTCTCTGTTCCATCACCAATAAACACTGATGTCTTAGTTGCAACTTTAGTAGATGATTTCTTGGCAAAACCAAATGAAACAGTTGCCTTTTTATCATCATCATTTTCTACTGGTGGTTTAGGTGTAGGTTTAGTATAATCTTTACCACTTTTCTCCTTACATTTAGCACCCTTCACTACCATCTTTCGGCGTGGCTCTTTCACCTTGAACTCTTCACTAGTACTTTGTGCTGGTACAGCATCTTTCTTCTTCATCTCATCTGGGTCAGGTGGGGGAACATTATGCCAAGTAGATGATGACTCGCCATCCCCAACAGCTGTAAAACCACTTTTGAACATCAATCCCTGGCCCATCTCATCATTCCTGTAATACAAATGACTTTATAAATTCTACTGTGAAAGGGAACACTACTAACTGATTTGAAATGTGATTTGTAAATTTTGTGACTGTGATTTTATTTCGTTACAATTGTTTGAACCTGCACCAGCTGTAACTGGGGTATATTTTTGATCCAACAACCAACAATATATTCACAAAAATTGCTAAAATACCAATAATTAGACATTGTACATGTTAATATGAGGTCTTTCTTATCTAGTATAGTAATAAGTTGAACTCATGATTCACTAGGGTGCTGATTTTTGGGTGCGAACCACAAAATCAATTTGATTGGATTGGATATATTGCACCATACTAAGTTGATGACTTACCTAACTTCAGCTGCCTGTGCCCGCAGGTCAGCAAGTTCATGAAGACGCTTTAATTCCTTCTCTCGTTTCTTTTCTTCTTTCTTCCATTTGGAACCAACAGTGCGTACAAATTCTCGCTGTTTCAGATCTTTTAACCTCTGCAAAGACAAATTTTGAGAGATATTGTAGAAATAGTTGACACTATTATAAACATTACAAATTAATTTCAAATACTGAGAAATATGATTAGTCAGCATGTTTTTTGAGAAAACATAGCCATCACCCCTGGTAGTTCCAGCCAGGGTAGTACCAAGCACACAAATAGACCACATTCCTATGGCACTTCAAGGCATTCCAATATTCAGTCAGACTACATATTTGTAAGAGTAACTGTGAAATAGGTGTGTATAAACCAGGGAAAGGTCGACAGCTGGCAAAAACAACCAGCTACTTTGCAATTTCTTTCCGGCTAACTTTTAAGGAATATGTGTTTAAAAATTCTTTTTTTTTCACTCTATACCCATCATTTGGCAGGTTCATGGGTCTCCCTCATAGTTATTACCACCTACTTTTACAACTTTACCTGCTACTTATAAAATTAGCTACAGCCCTGCCTGCACACACGCGTGAGCATGCGCGCGCGCGCACACACACACACACACACACACAAACCAAACAGTTTGAACCTATTCCTACAACCAATGTTGGCGTCTTACAAAACAACAACCATTGTAGATTTAAGAAGACATTTCAGCCCCTTCAAAGCCAGTTTTAATTGTCCACTACTGATTGAACAACAGTCTGATCACAGTAATTTCTAAATCAGCAAATGATAATGGTTCTTGCTATTGCACTAACCTGTTTATGTGCATGATCATAAGAGTTGATGTGATTGTCAAACTCTGTGTGTTTGTAGTACTGCTTATCACATAAATCACAGTAGAAATTAGCTTTCAGGTCTGCTAATGCTTCGTCAATGGATTTCTCTCTCTCAGCATTCTCCTAGTAAAGTAAACATACAAACATGACTTGAATTTCCAAACTGTGACAGGCATTTATTTAGATTATGATTCATTCATGGTCAGTTTTACATATTCTATACTTCTATGTCTAATTTAGACCAGACAGCTTAGTATAATTATGCTACAGATGTCCGAGAGATTGAGATGAAAGGTATACTCATTTAATACCAGACTTCAAAAAGGTAACTTTATTCCTAATAGACTTCTTAAATCGAGCTGTAATTGATGTCAACAAATATATTATACTAGCTCCTTCCACAATATAATTTGCAATACAGTAAAACACCACCAGCATCCCAAAGCTGCTTTACATATTTGACTTCTTTGGTTTTCTGAAACAGCTGTGTAAATTGAATTCTTATCACCCAGTGTCATTGTTATCACGAAGACAAGAACTGTGTTATCAGTTGTCTTCTGTTGGTAGTTATCATATCACTTTGTGTATTGATGAACTACATTTCAAAATCTATAATTGGGTTTGCATTATTTTTCAAAAAAGAAAATTATAACAAATGAGCCATTTTCAGTACTAACAGATGTTGCGAAAACAAGTCACTTCAACCACAATGATGAGCCAACATGTATTTGGACTTGAGAATATGTAAAATTTGGTTTGATAAACAAGTGGACAAGTACTTTATTTTGCGTTAATACTTTATTACCTACATTTTGACCCCACATGGGAGGTCATCTTAAGGGGGGAAAAAGGTGCAAATCTGATTTCTAAAATTAAGTAGCAATGATATGTTACCTTGTATTTCTGCCGTAGTTCTTCAGTTTCCTCCTTCTCAACCTCCAATGTCCTTCTCTTTTCTGTAGCTTCTTCAGCTTGTTCGAGCTATTAAAATAGAAATATGAAAATTGAGCAAATCACCCCAAACTCATGCCACAATCCAGTGATCAATGACAAAATTAAACATATATATAATGTGACAGAAAGGGTGATGACATCTTTTGCAGCGATGATGAATAGCTTACTTTATAAATCAAAACATAGCTTTTGTGGAAGAAACGTACGACAAATTATTTTCATACTTCTCCAAGTTTTCCACACAAAAATATATGCATAACTATAATAACTACATGGACAGTTTTATTAACATGTCATCATTCTAATTTTTATGTGAGTAAATATTGGTATAATTTACTATAAAACAGGTTACTATGGCACTATCGTAGTTTTCAATAGTCATTAAAGCCATTAATTCCATCTTACACTGTAACACATTACTAATGGAAAGGAGTTATCACCACTTATTATCAAAAAATAAGTCCTAAAATTGAAAGACTAGACTGCAAACAGGAAATAGAGAGTACAGCGCCCTCGCTCAAATTGGAGTGTACTGTTTCTGAAGAGCATTGTCCCTTTGGTATTTTATAGAAGTGTAAATCAGGGATATTTTTCATATTGTTCAGACATCAAGGAAAAGCAGCAGTGCTTTATGAATACCTGAGTAACCTATCATCAAATATTTATTGGGGGATGATATAGAATTATTTATAAGACAAGTGACCTTTCAGTTTGGTCACGATGATAAAGGGGCTGTGGTTTGTGTAACAAATGAAGATAGTACATGTATGATATTTTGATGGTGTACAAGTCTTGAAACTTTGATGGTATTGCCCCACACGCGACCCTTGACTACGTACGCGACAACCAGTATTGGTACTTGTACATCTACGATACAGATACAGATACAGATACAGATACAGACAAATGATCGTTAGTTTTGGTCATCATACTAAGAGCATCATGGAGATTTAGATGAAAGACGTACTCAAGTTTGGTAAAATCATAGATGCATGTCCGATACTTCTTCCAATGTCTATGAAGATGTGACATTGAATGGCATACAACACTATCACACAAAAGACAAGTGACCCTTTCAGTTTGGTTACAGTAGTTGAGGGACTAACAAATGATGACATTGTGATATTTAGATGGTGTGTCACATAGAATCAAGTCTTGAAATAGAGAATGGTGGTATTAGCTATAGATGACAGGTACATGTATAAGCACAGACATTAGACTCAATTCTCCAACATCTACGGTATAACAAATGAAGACTTTATGATGTTGAACTTTGATGGAGTACAACACAGAATCAATTTTGAAAGCTAAACGATCCCTCAGTTTTGTCATAAATGATAGAGGGACCAACATATAAAGACATTCAAAATGTTGAACTTTAACGAAGTGTGAAGTACAACATAGAATGAATCCCAAAATTCACTTTGATCACAATGATAGGGAGACTAATAAATGAAGACCTTATGATGTTGAACTTTGATGGCAGTACAACACAATTAATTTTGAAAGACAAGTTGGTCACAATGATAGAGGGACAAACAAAAAAAAGACATTACGATGTTGTAGTAGTTTTACAACTACGTGCCATGACTATTGTCTAGCGTTTATGACCCTGTAAACTAAGTTCCTTTGTGGTAGACAATAGTCAACTGTTAGTGAGCAGATAGCTATTGCTCACCGGCTGCTCAATCTATCAATGACAAAAGTGGTCAACATTAACACAAACTGTGAAGACAATTATGGCCACAGATGTGCATAAACTCATGTCTAATGTACTTACACTGTAATGTATACAGTGTGGAACAATGAAGCTCTAGCTATTTCCACAACTGACCTATGCTAATTTACTATACATGCATCACATGTGGTGACTTTTAGTTTTTATGTTACATCCATCACTCATTACATAATATTGACAGATTTGTCAGTGTGTATACTTGTTAAAAACTTATAGCTAGGAGCGAGATCAATAGTTCAATGTAGAATAAAAAACATTAAATTCTTATAGTTATGCCTGAGACCCCAACCCCCACCTTCTAACTTAATTGGCCAAAATTTAAAATTGTTTCACACAGCACAATCAATTTCAAATCAATATGTAGTAGTAATGTATTTCTTTGAACATAAAGCCAGTATGTGGTGAGGAAAAATCTCTTTTATTTAAGTTAAACACTTTCAAATGGCACCATGTATTTACTATAGCTAAAATTCTTCCATTTCTCTCAATTTGACAACAATTCTTAGAAATATTATAATTTGGGGTACACAACAGATTCCATTTTAAGTAAAATCGTTTTTGTAGGATGATCACTAAAATGGTTCAAATGTTTGTTTGAATTTGAAATGTTCATCTCTAGACATGGAGGATTCCAAGCAGTGAACAGCCTCTAGCCTGTGTTAAACAGTGAGGCAAACTCACTCCACACTAGTCAGAATGAGTGGTTTGATGAAAGCTCATCTGTGTGAAAGTTCCGACTAAGTTAATGGATTTAACTTTGTATTGCACCATATTTACAATTAGCTCACCAAAGCTTTCGCCAGGTATCCACCATGGCTTCATCAGAGTTTTTTGAAGAGTGCAATACAAAGTTAAATCCATTACCTTAGCATGAGTGGTTAGACGTATATATTAAACATAACAACACATACGCACTCACAATATCAGATGTTTTGTCTGACCATAGGCTGGTAATCTATCATAAAATTTGGCTGAAAATGTTGGTAGATATAGAGAGTACCAACCCTTGGGCTGGAATTCAACAACCATATTGTCCTCACTGGCATTTGTTGTTACAGTACTAACAACACCATATGCACAAATAAATGTATATTTGTTTGCTGGAAAGCTCTACGTTTGTGTCAAATGCAACATGTCTCTACATGTAAGTTGACTGAATACCACCGGTATCGAGTTTATAATTAAAAAAATACGTACATAATCCTCTGATGTTATTAAATCGAGTACAGATTGAATATTCAAAGCGACAGAAGGGAACAAATCAATTCCGATGCATGGCATGACATTTAGAACATAACCAATATATTAGTTACCATGGCAACAAAAGATTAGGGTACATAATTGATGAGGATACACATATACATTGAATACTTTCATCATTAATACAGTGCTATCTTACAAAGGTCATTGAATTTATTAGAGGACGATAATTATACTGTTTGGCAGTCATTTCTGAAATGGATAGTCGTATACATAACGACTGGATTGATATGAACATCATCTGTCTTGTTCAATAATTGATAGGGAGATCAACACATTTCTTATATAGTTAATTGCACCCTTCGCTTCCAAATATCTACTGGGTTGAGATCCAAATAATTTCCTGTGTAATTGGTAACTCAATTCACATCTTAGCTGGGAATCCAGGCAATTGGGGATTTTCAATTTCAATTTCCGAATCCCTCATCAGTATGGATTCCAGCCAATCCATGTTTTTGAAATTCAGTTTTTATTCATTTGAGATCAGTGAATGGTTAGAGATAAGATATATGAGGGAAATTATATTGAACTCAATTCATGTCAGATTTAAGTTAATGGGTTTAACTTCATATTGCACCAAAATTCAATTAGCTTACCAAAGCTTTCGCCAGGTATCCACCATGGCTTCGTCAGTATTTTCTGAAGTCATGATGCATGCGTGACTTCAAACAATTGTCCCAGATTCTCATCTTGGTAAGTTAATTAAATTTCGGTGCAAAACGAAGTTAAATCCATTAACTTAGACTGAGCTTTTGCACAGATGAGCTTTCATCATACTATGTCAGATTTGTTGTGAGACAAAGTTGTCTAGTTGGTGATATGATTATTAAATGCCATTCTGGAACATTTTGTAAATGAGAAATAAGTCACAGCATTGGTAACAGGCCATGATAATGAAGTGACAGTCAAGTACTAACACTCTACTACACCAAATCATGACAGTCAAGTGTCTACATTCTCCAATACACCGAATGACAGTCAAGTGTCAACACTCTCTACTACACCAAATGACAGTCAAGTGTCAATATTCTCTACTACACCAAATGACAGTCAAGTGTCAACATTCTCTACTACACCAAATGACAGTCAAGTGTCAACACTCTCTACTACACCAAATGACAGTCAAGTGTCAACACTCTCTACTACACCAAATGACAGTCAAGTGTCAACACTCTCTACTACACCAAATGACAGTCAAGTGTCAATATTCTCTACTACACCAAATGACAGTCAAGTGTCAATACTCTCTACTACACCAAATGACAGTCAAGTGTCAACACTCTCTACTACACCCAATGACAGTCAAGTGTCAACTCTCTACTACACCAAATGACAGTCAAGAGTCAACTCTCTACTACACCAAATGATAGTCAAGTGTCAACACTCTCTACTACACCAAATGACAGTCAAGTGTCAATATTCTCTACTACACCAAATGACAGTCAAGTGTCAACTCTCTCTACTACACCAAATGACAGTCAAGTGTCAACTCTCTCTACTACACCAAATGACAGTCAAGTGTCAACACTCTCTACTACACCAAATGACAGTCAAGTGTCAACACTCTCTACTACACCCAATGACAGTCAAGTGTCAATATTCTCTACTACACCAAATGGCAGTCAAATGTCAATATTCTCTACTACACTAAGTGTCTCTGATTTCTAAAATACCTACATTCTGCTACCTCAAATGACAGTCACAGTAAAGACTTTGTGTTTGTCACATACCTCCATTTCCATTCGACCCATACCCATGACATCTTCTTTGAGAATGATAGGAATAGGATCTGTCCGTCCTAGAAAACAACCAAATCAGTAGAACATTTAGCAATGCTGACTAGAAAAGTGACAACATTGTCAATGATTTCAATGATGACTACTACAATAGTGCAACCTATTATATACCACTTATAGGCCTGGTCCCACAGGCATCTGTGGAGAAATGAAAAATAAACCAACACACATCAGTGACAGGCATGAGGTTTGAAGGACGTAAGGGTGTGAACCAAGGGAAATTAGGCAGATAAGGAAAAAAAATTATGACAACAGATGACAGTTAGCTTTACACAAAAATACAGCAACATGACAGTCAAGGAGAGTTATGAGTTGGTTTTTTTCCCCTACGAAGTGTAGGTTATTTTTTGATAACGAGAGAAAAAGTGTTTTCCATTTACCCTCATATTATAAATATCTGGCTCTGTCACTCTGAAAAAAGAAAAGAAGCAACAAAATGGTATTGATCTTGTGTCAATTATCGCCAAATTTTTGGTCTTATCCTTAGTGATTTTATGGACTTTGTTTGTCTGCCCGCTAAGAAGCCATGCAAGGAGAATGTTGAAGATAGATAGAGAGAGAGTGAGTGAGGGATAAGAGGAAGAATTTACAGACCATGCTAGTACTAGTAAGCTAGCCAGGCAGTCATGATGACATGTACTAATGAGATGGGGTTAATACTGATTCAAACTCAAAATCTACAAAATTCATCATTACATGTACAAACACCAAGTGGTTATATGCCCCATGTGCGTCCCACTGCCATTGATGTGCGGTTTTTTTCCAATCGCTTCTCTGTTGCTACAAAGTGTCCGAGAACAGTCACTTGAAACCAGTGCTTCTGTATGAATGTATTACATGGATCAATATTGTGATCATACGTGGAGGTAAATTGAACTAATGTCGAAATATAAATCATATTTTATTACTTCTCAACAATGTGACTTTCAATCATATGAGAAACATATTTGTATGTACAGCCGGTGACAAAGTGAAAATATTGTATCTTTCAGTTCGGAATTTCGATTAACAATAAAATCTAATTCCTTTTTTCGTTACTGTAATAATGTGACTATTGTGTCATACAGGAAACATACATGTATGTATATCTGGTGAAATTCTGCGAACACCATATCATTGTTTGGAATTTCCTTTAGTTTTAGTTTTAGTTTCACATCCTACAGAAAGCGCTGGCGTCAAAGACAGTGCTGAAAGCTTTGCATCATTAAAACACTATGTAGCAGGCAATGGACAGTGATACACGCACACCCAACTACAAGCACCCTTGGACACACAAATGCACACATGGTATTTCAGTCAAGATACAAGAAAAGATTTGCAACGATTCTTCCCCATGAAATTGGGGAGTCAGTGACAAAACTCTACAACCAATGTGGATCAAAGCTGATACAGCTTTGGATCCATAACCCAATACAATGCATATACACAGTTATATATATAATATATATCTCATCCACACACAAATGCACTCTCACAAACCAGCCATTGAAAATTTAACAAAAAAACCCAGCCTTGTAACAACTTACTACTGAAGAATTCTATGCATAAAAACACTAGTATTTACATGCAGGTTTATGTACACATGGATTTGAACAGATTAATATCTTGGTTAGATAACACAACACAGCACTTTGAGATTAGTCTATATACATAGTTCAAATCAGCAAATGAGAATGTTTAACTTTAAATAAAAATAAACCGAAAAAAAAATAAATTATGAGGTTGAAAATGATAGAAAACAAATAAAGTGTTAGCATTAAGAATGGGTCACCATACAATTATTACAGGGACACAACCACTTAGCCCATACAACACATGGATTACTCTAAATACAACTACACAAGGGTATTTTTTTAAAATTAGTATTCAAACATGGTGCTACAGTTATGGCAACATTCAACGCTATACAACTCTCTCATCAACAGTTTCAAAACTCCAGTGCATATTAATTTATCTTTGAGCTTATGGTCTTGTGAGACACTATGGAAATGAGATTGTCATAGAGAAAAAGGAGTCTGAGAAAATGAAGTTTAACGACAAGCGTGCTGTTTATATGTTGTAAAATAATACACTGAAAATATTGTAATTCAAATACCATCCACTGTGGTGGGAAGGTTTGTTGCCAACATCTGCAGACAGAAACCACACAATTGTGTTACTAGCTTTAGTATAATATATGTACATGAAATCTTACTTAGCACACATTATATATAGGTAAATATAGCAACCTTGATCTGTAACCATACTTGGTATACATGTATAACAGTGCAGAAGAAATTACCACGCATGTACATGTACGTACACACACACACACACACCTGTTCATATTTATACATGGCTGTACACTCATAGTAATTATGATTGGGCAGAATACCAGAGATGAAATGACCTACCAACACTGCACACACACACACACACACACAAAATAAATAACACCTGTTCATATTTATAAACAGCTGTACAATCACATTAATCCTGACTTGGCAGAATACATCCATTGGTGGTATACTAATAATACAACAATCAATTCAAACAAGACCACAATAGTTATGTCACAATACATGTACCATCAGAAATAATCCATTGTTATTCCAATATTAATATAGGAAAATATATAAAGATACTGGTATGGAAGCTTCTGTACTTGCAAAACTCAATTCGAGATATGACAATAATTAGCAGTTCAATTAATTTATGCATATTTATGTATGTCTGTATATGCAAATTTATAGCCAAGCGTTTAGCTGTGCAATCTATAATTACAGTACTGCGTAGTTCTGGCTTTGGTCAACATACAACAATAACAACTTAAGGATGATTGCATGTCACACAAGCTCAATAAATGAACTTCATTTATTTAGGACAAAACCCCTTACGTCCTACCCCTGCCTATTATTGAAGGCATGAAAGTTTTCAAAATTTAGTCAGAAGTGTGAAAATGAAGTTCAGCAATTGCATTGACACCAGACCTCTCCCTCACTAAATGAATGAAGTTCATAATATTGAGCTTGTGTGACACTGTGCAATCGTCCCATACTTTAGCTCTGTTTTCCTGGTTGTTTTATACATGCACTTACACATTAGTGTGATCTCTTCAATCTCAAACTATACCCAAAACTAATTCACTTTTACTTCGACTAACAAACCAATGTTTCCCTGAATCATTAAGAAAAGCTTTTCAAAAGAGAATCAACTAGAAACAATTAAGCAAGTCTTACAAAGCAACACAATGTCTCTAAATGTGGTCACATGTCATTATTTTTGTCATCTTTATTCATTACCCCTATTACATGTCATTGTCTGGCCTTGCTTCTTTGCATACATACTCGTCACTTTGTAATCTTCTTTTGCTTTCCTTCCAATTCACAATTCATTACATCTCTTTATAACAGTTATTCTCCTCTTAGCCTCCTTTATTTTCCCTACAACTAACCATCCTCTACACCAAATTACGTAACAAGAATTAACCTGTATCACACAGTCAGTAGTTTTCCTAGCCCTTTTCAGGTAAAAAGCCCATCAAAGGGCAGCTTTCCTGGTTTTCAACACTAAGCCTATCTATTACATAGGAAAATGCCACAAAGACATTTTCTTGCCTTCTTCAACTTGGGACTATTCTGGTTGATTTACATTAGGTCTATCAAAGTTCTATCATCCTGGACCTTACAAAAAGTCTGTTTTTGTGGTTACCTGCAGTAGGTGGTCACTTACATTAGGTCTATCCAAGTTCTATCATCCTGGACCTTACAAAAAGTCTGTTTTTGTGGTTACCTGCAGTAGGTCACTTACATTAGGTCTATCCAAGTTCTATCATCATGGACCTTACAAAAAGTCTGTTTTTGTGGCTACCTGCAGTAGGTCACTTACATTAGGTCTATCCAAGTTCTATCATCCTGGACCTTACAAAAAGTCTGTTTTTGTGGTTACCTGCAGTAGGTGGTCACTTACATTAGGTCTATCCAAGTTCTATCATCCTGGACCTTACAAAAAGTCTGTTTTTGTGGTTACCTGCAGTAGGTGGTCACTTACATTAGGTCTATCAAAGTTCTATCATCCTGGACCTTACAAAAAGTCTGTTTTTGTGGTTACCTGCAGTAGGTGGTCACTTACATTAGGTCTATCCAAGTTCTATCATCATGGACCTTACAAAAAGTCTGTTTTTGTGGTTACCTGCAGTAGGTGGTCACTTACATTAGGTCTATCCAAGTTCTATCATCATGGACCTTACAAAAAGTCTGTTTTTGTGGTTACCTGCAGTAGGTGGTCACTTACATTAGGTCTATCCAAGTTCTATCATCCTGGACCTTACAAAAAGTCTGTTTTTGCGGTTACTTAATTGCACTAGGTCTATCCAAGATCTGTTGTTCTGGTCCTTGTTCTATCCACAGTCTGTTTTGCCTGATCCTTACACTAGGCCTATCCAGATTTTGTTGGTCCTTATCTGAATACCTTCAATCACTAATTTTTCTATGGATGCACTGAATATTTTAGAGATGTTCAGAGCATAAATGAATTAGTAGGTTGGGCTCTCAATAATTCAACACCTAGCATATGGTTTGCGTGTACGGGCATTTGACATTATTATTAGTACACTGAAATTTAAGACATACAGGATATGGAGACCGAAAAGCAAAATGGTGACTGACTGAAAATCTAACACAATGCATTCATTGTTCTAGCCTGTGCCCTGTGTGTTCATGAACGCCCTTTGCAATGCATGCTCAAATCCCAGAAGTTGGTTGAGAACAAAAGAATGATCCTATGTAATCCTTATTGCTTCAATGATAAGAGAACACAAATTCAATAACCTGTCATTGAATCTCTTCCCTTTTTTCCAAGTGCTACATGGTATTAATCAATATTTAAATACTGCACAGAGGTGAACTTAAATTTTTGTTGATTCAGAAGTAATCATGTTCACTCACTGTAAACTAAATAATGGACAGTGAACAAAAGAAATTATGCCACTTCTGGGTAGGTTTAGTTAAAAGTCAAGAAAATTAACATCCAGGCTTTTGTTCCTAGTTGACCCCAGTGAAGTTGGTAATAGATTAGATTAGAATTTACACCAGTATTTCCATCAACAGAGTTAGTTTCAGCAATCATTTTTCAAATCACATAAATTTTTTAACATTGCAAATATAAATTATTTATAAAATAAAATATAAAGATTTTGCCTAAAAGGCAAAGTTCAGACTAGGATTAAAAGGCATGAAAAAACAGTTGTTTGGTCGAGGTATAGATAAATTGGCACGGAACAATACAATGATCCTATGCCACAGTGATAAGATACTTGGGGTTCACGTATAGGTGTTCGTCATCTGTGTGGACTATCTGACTATTGTCAAAGTTAATTAAATAAACGAATAATAAATACCACTAATGCGAGAACTAGGCATTGAAAGCCTGGCCTTTAAGATTATTGCAGTATTTTTAACATTGTCACTAAAATCCCACCTGTTAACCTATGCTAATGAAAGACTAAGAAATTATTGTAGTAGCTTCACCATTGTGGTATGCTGTATGTCATTTTTTTTGCACCTGCCACATACAACATCTACAACAATGGCTTACAATGTTATCTCTGAATAGTTCCTACACATAAGGAAATGATTCTATGTAAGTTGTTTTGTTCCCATAATTAGTGCATCTGCTCATTGCAAACAAGGAAGTCATTAAAGACATAATTGAAAACTCCTATAGCAACACATCCATATATTCCTGTCCACTGGTTAACTACACTGGCACAACATCAACGAGAGATGTGACAAAGGAAGGCCTTTTAAAGCAGGATATTACATATTTGATGTTTTGAAAATTAAAGTTCTTTTAAATAGCCTTATTTATTCCCTTTTTGGTACCTTGTTACTGTATGTACTTATGTACTGCACTAATTCTGCATTTATTTATATGTGTGTGTGTGTGTGTGTATGTATGTATGTATGTATGTATGTATGTATGTATGTATGTATGTATGTATGTATGTATGTATGTATGTATATAGGTATGTATGTATGTATGTATGTATGTATGTATGTATGTATGTATGTATGTATGTATGTATGTATGTATGTATGTGGGGTTGGGGGTGTCTGTGTGTGGCTCATGTGTTTTATGGTTTTACAGGGTTCTGGCCCTCCTGTTCATTTCTATTCCTGACATGACCTTAATAACAATTTACTCCAGTGGTGCAGTGATCATCATCGCTACAGTAACACAATCTGAATAATAATTCAAATCTGACATGAGTTGTACACATTTATGTATTAGAGTGTTTTCAACAGGTAACCATAGTGACTTCTTTTGTTGTCAACCTCACTGTAAGCATGTAGGTACTGTGTAAACAAACAGTCACCTTGCTTTGTTACCATTACAATACCTTGTTAGGTTTTCAAATTCTTGAAATGACTACCTCTACATGTTCTCACTATACAATAATTGCTTTAACCACAGACCTTGGGGAGTCTGATCCCAAATCTTTGCTTTATCCTACACATTTAATGATTCCCTTAAACCAGACTATTAGGCCTCTTATGCCATCGGCCATACACAACACCATAATAACACTGTAATTAAATAGAAAGTTTCACAATACTTGGCTGTCATGGTTTTTTTTTACTATTCAATATAGTTATCACCTTACATCATTAGAACGCACTTACTTTAGATTTTCTATTCACTAATATTTCTGGACACAAACAGCAGATGACATTACAAACACTTACTGTGCAGGTTGTTCATATCAAAGTGAAAGGAAACACACCACTATTCAAATCTGACAGTGAAATGAAGAAGTGTGCAATTACAATGACTATTTCAAATTCTTTCCACTCAAGTATCAACTAGAAATGATAACTGTACTAATATATCTATAAACTACTTTCTATTAATCACTGTCTTTAAAGTACCAGCTCTCAAACCATCACTACCCAGTCAACATTTTACCTAAATTCTATACATAATTTTCTAATTTTGTTATCAGGGTATCAGTTATCCACCCCAGGGACCCAAGGTTCTATATATTGATTAATTCTATACAGCATACAATGTTGGGGTTGGATCATGTGGTTGGACTGAGGCCAAATATAACACTTGTCTGGAAAATTCATGCCGTCTTTGTTGGATGAGAGATATTCTGAAATGGCTGGGTTGGGTTTCAGGCTCCATGGCTTACAGATTAAACACTACTAACTTAATATGATATAAGAGTCTTTCTCCTTCATGGATCGAACTGGTGAATCATGGTATATTCTTGACGTTATGGCTATCATTCACACTACTAATATTTTTTTAATAGAATTGTTGCGTGTGACTTCTCTTTGTTTACTAATATTTTTTTTATAAAATTGTTGTGTGACTTCTCTTTGTTTTTAAATGAATTAAGTTTACTTTGTATACATTTAGGTGTTTAGTTTCAACTGGATTATGGTTGTTATGCAAATAACATGGATTTGTGGCTTTATCAATGAAGACTTACTGACTAAATGGAATTGTGGTTTTTGTCATGGAAGATTGGCAATGGGCTTATGACCAATGAATTTGTGAGTTCATAATGGGAGACTGACTGACCAAATGGACTTAATTATGACCAATGGACTTGTGGTTTTATCAAAGGAGACTGACCAATGGACTTAATTATGACCAATGGAATTGTGGTTTTATCATGGGAGACTGACCAATGGACATGCGGTTTTATCACAAAAATATGGACAACAGACTGTGGGACCCCCTCTCCAATGTCTATGGATGGCCCTTATAAGGTGTACACATATTCATTGTCTAATGAAATTACTGATGGGTATTAACACAAACTGACTTGGCATAACACACATACACAATAAAGCTAAGCAACACAGTGAATAAATTCTCATCGAGTACTTATATTAACCCTCCACAACTCATGCATACAGAGACATGCACTGCAAGGTACCACACACAATTTAGAGAGAGAGAGAGAGAGAACCATCTATACTGCCTTGACAACATTTTAAAATGATTTGTACCAAAACATGTAAATCATCATCATCATCATCATCATCACAATTTACTAAGTACAGCCATGACACGTACACCACTCTCAAAATACATGACGTAGAAGCTGAAAGTAACTGAAATAATAACAGAAAGGAATATTTTAATCTTCAAAAGCTTAACTTTTCCGTTAACGTGTGAAAATATGTGTATGATGATATTTAATTGGAACATTAGCCACAACACAGCAAGCAGGACACACAGCTTTTAATAAGTGCATGTGTAAATTATACAACAAAGCCCAGTATACAAGACAAAACTCAGCAGCCATGGTAATATTTTTTTTTGTCTTACATTTTCATTTTTAAAACAATTACTAATTTTTTTTTCACGCAAAAATAAATATATTTTATAAACAAATTAAAATTTCAAATACTGCTTGTTGGATAAAATGACAAATAAAATTATTTTCCAAAGACATGCTTGTAATGGTACAAAAAAGACAGCTTTTTAATAGCAAAATTTGATGAAAAGAATTTCAGGAATGTTGAACCCTTTCTTTCAGGACAAATGAATTTTCTTGTCAGGCACAGCTGTTAGGCCTCCTGTGTTTACTTCAGTTGACAAATAAACTAGTCAGTAAGCATGGTGCATGACAACACAAACTGTAGTAAACAAAGTCTGACACACTATTGCCCTGGGCTGACCTACGCATACACATACTTATCATGTGCCAAAAAAGAGATTAATAATTATCCCATGCACAGCAAAAACAGTACCAAGGCTTTAACCAAACATCTTAAACAAGACTCCCATACAGACAATTACATTGTTATAATTTTAGCTTTTAAAATGAGTAAAGCCCACCACTTTTACTACCAATAAGAAGAATTCAATCATAATGAAAATAAATAAACTAAATAATGAAATATATATACATAAACGATATATCATATACACATATGTGTGTGTAATATATATATACTAGTGTGTGTGTGTGTGTGTGTGTGTGTATATATATATATATATATATATATATATATATATATATATATATATATATATATATATATATATATATATATATATATATATATATATATATATATATATATATGAAATCTGGATAGTCATAACTCATCTCAAAAAGTTTCCAAAACTACTGACTAGTTTTTACCCTGTTAAACAGACTATCATGAGGTCAGTATGTGTGAACACTACAGTATATACATACATGTACATGTATATGTTTATGTGTATGTACATATATTTTTTTCTTCAGGTTATTCGTTATTTCATTCACCATCTTCACAAAGTCTTAGGTACTCTATACCATTCTAATTTATAATCTGAGGTTGGCATGGCCAACAAAACACCACAAAGTGACAAACCTTACATCCTATCTGATTGGTTAGTGGGATGGTTAGTGTTTTGTTAATGAACATACAAATATATACATACACACACACAGATGCCTTGGGAATGTTAGATTGAAAACAGACATTGACATAAAAAAAACACACAACGCTATCATCTCTGCTAGGAATCTCTTCGTGCAGACGCTACTTACATATACATGTACACTATACTTCCATAAAATAATGGAAAATCTACTAACACCTACATGGTCTATGTATTAACTAAAGGTTATTTACATCAAGAAAAAGGAAGAGTTTAAATATACTGAGAGAGCATTTATCGGTTTTACCACTTTTGTATTATGGGATGTTAACTTCAAAATACTAGTAGGTTATGGAAAAAGCAACTCTGGTGTTTCTTGAAGCAGAGATTTACCGTGCAAAATATTAGTAAATGCAAATGTTGGAAAACAATTTACAAACTATGGAATTATTGCAATGGATCACAGCCAACATAACCACAACATATCTTGCTTTTAACAAACTTTTTTAAAATATCTGTTTGTGCTTTTTTGCTTGGGGGGAAATGTGATAGACTTTTTGAGAGGCAAATAGTGGTAAGTTGCCATGCTACAGTGCAACAGTAAAAGGTTTTGATCAATACCACAACAATCAATTACACATGACACAGATGATGAAAAGAAAAAAAATAATCAATTATGCAAATGGCACATCAAGACACACACAAAACCAAGCTATAAATACTAAAAGCAAATACTGCAAAGCTATTTGCTATTTACAGAAATAAAAAGCACCATAGAGAGAAGCTATAGAGTTTGCACAACAAAGAAGAAATAAAACGACTAACATTTAAGTATTACTGCCTGTATTATATTAACACTACTGCAGTGCATGCGATGAGCTATGGAACAATACAATTAAAAGAATCCAACACTGACAAATAAAAATATTTAAAACGGCAAATCTATGTGGAGGATTAAGATACCAACTCTACGACTACTTTATGATGAATAGCCAATTAGGTAGGTATTAATCAAATTAATATACAAAAATTCTTTGTTTTAAAATATAACCGCACATTAGCATGCATGAAACATTTAAAAAGTCAAGTTTGAGTGACTATTGCTGGCAACGTTTGGTGTAACACTTATGAAGAGTGCATTACCATCAGACTGAGGCACAGCCGTACAGACTGTGCTGACCAGGGAGGGAGGCTTAGGGTCCTGTATTGGCTGGAGAAAATCAAAGGAACTTAAAATGAAAAATCAACAAACGTAATTGAAAGGGTACGAACACATAACATGCTTTACACTAGAGAAACCGTTACCAATGACATTTAGAGAGAAAACAGAGACAGAACATATTGATGATTTTTTTTTAATAATCATGGTGATGATATGGTGATGGCCTATTTGAAGCATACAGTACTATGAATACAATGCATTGTGATGAAAAACTACATGCATGATGATGAAGTTTGAATTTGAAAGAAGTAAAAAAAAAAGAAAAAAAAAAGATACACCTTAATACATGCCGACACCGTGCACCAGAATACGTCAACAAGGTTTTAGACCCGTATATATAAAATGCAGTAAATATTAGTACATACTATATCCTCAGTCAGTGAATAGGGTATTATTTTTATAATAAGTCCAATCAAAAAAAAGGAAAACCCATACAGCATTTATTGATGTTTTTGATTGGTGACAGTGACTTTGGTGATAATGTGTACTCATGAAATTGTGTATTTTGTCATGATGTATGGTTCATGCATTATTACATGCTAGGTGTCATTTCTATCGCTATGGTGAATGATGAGTAAGCTACACAATGATAACACTATTTGACAAATATGGTAACTATGTTTCTAGCTTTTTTATGATTACATTTTTTTTCTCTTTTTTTTTTAATGCTATATTCTGCCCATGTTTTAACAGTGGTGTGATTACTGAGTCTTTTTTTTTTCTTTTCTGTGACAGTCACACAGAAAATGAGAAAAGAATTGTTCTCCTACCTTGCATGGATTTTCCTAGACCATGTCCAGTTTTCCAGCCCTGCTTTTGTAACATCCGATACCCAATGTTGTCCTGTATAAAGTGGTATGAAGAACAGAGACAAACCATACAGAAAGGCGAGCCAATTCGAAGTACAAACATACACATTTAAACTAAATTACATTCTTATGTGTTTTCAATCATCCTTGAAATTCCAATGACATTAAGGTGAAATATATAATATCATATTTTTTCACTTCATTATGTCAATATTGAAGTCATTATCACTATGTCTACATTTAATCATCTTGTCTGTAATCAGGAGAGTTCAACTTCAATGCACAATATGCATAGCACGAACCATGTACATACATGTACTTCAATTCTGACTAATGGCAGTAATACAGGTATCGGGGGAACGGATCATTTTGACTATGAATGTTCTCTATAGATAAATTTGAGACTTCTATACATTTGTCAATAGATATTGTTGCATACAATGATATATAT